>NC_081251.1:39826000-40056000 GCF_030490865.1 Poecile atricapillus | reverse complement strand
TTCAAAGATCCTGTCGTTCTGCTATTTGTGCCCAACTCCTACCCAGCCAACTCCACACTATCGCTAGACCTCTGCTTCAGCAGTGGCACTGGCATTGTATACATGGGCACCCCTGAAGTCTGTTCCCAAACTGAAGACTGAGATCACAGCTGGCAGGAAAGAAAAACTATGCATCCTTCCAGACCCAAATATTATCAATGTGATGCAGTCAGACTCAGCTTCACAGATGGACAGGGCTTGGAGGACTGAGTGATTGGCTCAGGCAATAAAAAGGGAAGCCAAATATAAATGAATTGACTTCAGGAAATACACAGCCCCAAAGGAAGATTAAAGAACACCAAGGTTCATTATCTCTGGAGAGTGAAAGCACTTGTTAGAGTATGTCCTCCTGACCTCCGATCAGGCTCCACAAAAGCTGCAGTGGATTTGTCCAGAGTACTACACAGGGAATTCTTAGTCTAAATTAGAAATGCTATATCTCTTGGCTGGTTTGCTGGTTTGGGATTTATGTGATGTCATGGTGACAACCTGCAACTTTCAAAATGCTGCAGAGCCCTGCACTCTGTAAGCCACTTTGTAAGAGGCAAAAATCTGATTTTGATCTTTCAGCTGAAAAACACTGCAGCAAGGAGAGTTATTGGCTGAAGTGTCTAGCACCAAAAATTACGCATTTCATGATATTATCCTGTAATTAAAGCAGAGACAGATAATGCAAGTGTATTAAAAACAAACACTTATAAAAATTCACAGCAATAAAATGAATCACAATGTATTAAAAATATTTCTCAATTTTTCTCAAGTTCTGATAAGATCTATCTTCTTAAAGCATTTAAGCAGTAAAGCATCTATCACTAATTGCTGCTAGACAAAAATATTGTCCTGCATAGTGTTTCAATAGGTGCAAGGAGGAAAACACAACCTACACATCTTTGGCAGATTTCTTACTCAAACAGCTCCAGGAGTAACAATTTTAACACCTCTATTTCCGTCTCAGAAATTTTTAATAATTGTTTCTGCCCAACATTCTTGTGAGAAAGACAGGAATTCTTTATCCAAAGTCAAACTCTCCACCACCCAAGTATAGTCCCTTGCACTGTCAGTTCAGTGTTTTACTGCAAGCTTCCTTCGTCCCTAGTGCTACATAATTATAGCAGCCTCCTCAAAAGGGATGTAATTTTATGAAAAAGGTTTGTGACAGTGCTAGTTTCATTTTTTCATGTATGTGTTTCCTACGAAACACATAGAAAAAAGTGCCAGCTTTATTATAACAGTAAATAATAGAATGTATGCTTTCAGAATTGTATTCACTTCTTTTACACACTTTCTCCATTTCTTACATTTACTGGCCATGAGAGTAAGTTGTTTACTTAGAAGACATTGATTAAACTCAATAAAGATATTCCATCTTTTTAGACTTACAACAAAATAACTCTGGTCACAAATCAGCTTTACAAAAGGCTAGCTGAGCTACATTATATATAGTAAGCAATCATATTAAAGTAATGAGTCACTATAATAGAAAAACCAAACTTCTCATTTACTGGAGCTCAAAGTGAAGTAAGGTACAGACAGAAAGTAAACTCTCAGATGTTGTAAATTATCACAGCTCATGAAAGCTTGCCATTTTACACCTTCTGGGGAATCTGAACTTGAAAATTATACAGAACATTCCTTCCAAGCATCTAAAAGCAATTTATAGGCAGTAAAACTCAGGCTTCCCTGAGAGAAGTTTACATTTCAATCACTTTCTCAAAATGGGAACTAAGGGAAATATTAGGTGTCTTAATCAAAATCTTCTGTCCCCTCAATCTGTCCAACTGAGTCTCTTTATTCCACTACAAAAAATCCCGTGAAAATTTTGGTGCTCATGCCACAGAACAAAGTCTGGTGATATGCAGGTATCTGAAAGTGAGGACTAAACAGTTCCCTAAGTATCATCTGCCAGAACTAGCTGAGATATTTTTGCAGCTGAAAAGCGCATCTCCACACAGGCAATAAGCACTGCATCCTTTCTTAACCTTGAAGTAGCAAAGACAAAACTGTCCTATAGTGTGCCTCAAGAGAAGTCTGCTCTTGTGTAAACAGGTACTCAAACCATGGAGGAGTTTCCTCTACAGTCACTTGGAGTTTCTCTACCAAGGCACAAATGTGCTTCTCGCACCTAACTGGTTCTTCCACTGTGACAGAAGGGGCAAGGTCCTTTGCAACCCCTCTCAATGATGCTCCACATGTACAAGTGTGTGTTTAAAAGCTGTATAGCTCCTATTGCAACAGACTTTACAGCTACCCCACAACTCACAGCCACTCTGTTCTCCTGTCTGCAATGGATGTCACACCTGGGAGTCTATACACATAAAATAAATGAGCTGGGAATGATCACACTGGAAAGGCTCTACTTACTCTTGCAATCAAGGTAAATTTTATTTTAGCAAGATCATCAAAAAGGAGTGTGGAGGGTGACAATGTAAAGCCAACAAAACCAGAGCAAAGCAATAAAACCAAATCCAAAATATGGCATCCAGAGACTCAATCTCACTTTTCCAAGAGACGCAATCTCAACATTTTCCTCTGAAACAAGTCCAGACACAGAGAGTTAGAAAAGACAAGGAAATCTCCTCATCATAAACATGTTGCATATAGGTAAAACCTTACAAAGGTTCAAAAACACGGCTCAGGCAGAAAAAGACTATGGGAAAGTGACTCAGCTGAATTAGAGGCAGAAAAACAAGTTATGTAACCATCACGTGTTCACATCATGGTATATGGTGGTTGGTTGAATTATGCTTGTTATGATTTTAAACTATGTAACTGATAAAGGCCTAACTGCTTTTAAAGGCCTGGTTTTTGCAATAAAGCAGCGCTCCTTTGCACTGCCTGGGGACTCAGGGTCGCTCTGCATCGTCACATCAACATTCCTAAAATGCAGCTTCACAGGTCCATAAAACCTGCCTCTCTTTAATAACTGGATCAAATGGCAAGAAGCTCTGAGGCAAAATCTTCTTGCATCCCTTTTCAAATGCATCACAAAATGCTCAAGTTTGGATCCTCCATTATTAGTTGTGATGGTAGAGCCAACATTGCTAGGTGCTTTACATCTGGTAAGCTTTTCTGAAGCTGCAAAGAGCAGAAACTTATCTCTTCATAAACAAAGCTGTTTAACTAGGGGTCTTAACTGTGATTTGATTTCAGTTTGAGGAGATTAGGGTTTATGATAGCATTTATCTTTTCTGAAACAGGGTAAGGACAGAGAACAGGGGAGGTGGGAAAGGACCTACCTCCAGCAGCCATCATTTCAAAATCTAGAAGTGCTCATTTTTATTTTTAGAGAAAACATTCAAATTGACATCAAGTGCATTGAAACTTTATATAGCCACATTAGCAATAAAGTAAGTTGCTGGTACATAATTAATAAGTAGAAAAGACAATTTTCACCATCTGATACACACTGTGTTTATTGCTATTCCTGTCTTGTTATTTTTCCCTCTTAAATATATTTTAGAAGTGTAGCAGCTCACTACAGAGACAAGAATCTACAAGCTTTCATCAGTAAAAAATTGTTAGAAAATGAAATAGGCATAAAATTCTATAAAAATGCAATTCAGCTTTGTGAAAATTAGTGTAAATGGTTCTTGAATGTAAAAGGATTCCTATTCCTTTCTTCCCTATTGTTAGGGTATAATTTTCTAGGGATTTAATAGGCAAATCCAACAAATCACAAAAAAATGTATCATTTTCTATAATAATCTTTACAACAGCTATACAGGACTTCTATGTCATTAATATCTTTGGTCACACACAAAAAAGTACTTCAAATCATATGCTCTCCTTAGCTGGTTTATAAATATGCATGTGTTCAACACACTATGTTACTACAAAACCACAGACGTCAAATTTTCCAGCCAAAATTACAGAACAATTTGGATTGGAATGGACCTTAAAGATCACCTAGTTCCAGCCCCCTGTCATGGACAGTGTCCATTGGACCAGGATGCTCAAAGCTCCATCCAACCTCATCTTGAACACTGCCAAGGATGGGACATCCACAACTTGTCTGGGAAACCTCTGCCAGTGCCTCACCACCCTCACAACAAAGAATTTCTTCTGTATCTCTGATCCAAATCTACTCTTTTTCTGTTTAAAGACATTTTTCCCTATTGTATCCGTACATGCCCTTGAAAAACATCCCTCTCCATCTTTCTTGTATGCCCTCTTAGATCCTGAAAAACCACTATAAGGTCTTCCTGAGGCCTTCTCCAAACCGAACAACCCCCACTCCTTCAGTCAGTTTTATTGACTTTGATTTAATCCCCACGATAGGCTTCAGATTAACTCACTGCTTAAACAAATGAGTCCTGCATTAATTTTTAAAAATCAACTAATTGTTCTAAGAAAGCTATTTCTTTCAAAAAGTGACTTAAACACTTAGAACCACATTTGTAATTGCATTTGAGATCCAAAATGTAACTAATGAATTGGGAATGTCACAGCTTCCCCACTACAAGATTAAAACAAACATAAATTTATTATATAAACCTACTAAATAATACCTGGAGCAAACTGAAACACCTGTAGCTGCTAGAAGATAAACCTTGTAAAATTATGACCTATACAGTTGCACTCAAACATTAAAATAGGCTCCACCCTAAAAGAGCACTTTGAAAGCTCTTCAGCACAGTTTTTCACTTCAGAGACTGTGATCTTTCGATCTTTCATTACTATCCCACACAGACCTCTAGCTTGGAAGCCACTTCACAGGAAAGGTTCTTAAGATCTTCTTGACAAGTGTATTTATCATAATTTCTTCCACTTCTCCCTGGCACAAGGGAGTCCGAAGTGATAAAAGGCATAAAAGGAACCCTTTGTCACAAGGCAAGGAAACCTCCAGCTCTGCAGCTCACTTGCACATCTGGAAGCTGCCAAGGGTGTCCCAGTTAGAGTAAGAAAGGCTGTGCAGGAGTGACACTGCTTTTCTCTCTCCTTGCCTCCTCACCTTCCTGGAGCTGCCAGTCTCCTGATCCTGGGGAGGCAGTGATAGCACAGGGCAACTGCTCGTGAGATCTCAGCAGTGGTGCTGAACCAACACACTTGTTAGCAAGTCTAGACACATGAGTGCGACTTTACTACATCTAACTTGGTGCACTTTGGGTGCTTAATCCATAATTAGATTCTAGCTGTCTTAACACATTGATGACCATGGGCACTGTTTCTGGAAACATGGAAATCAATTTTCTTCCACCATCTTGTTTGGCTTTGCGGTTACAAATAAAAGTAATGCCTCTATCAGCTCCCGAAGGAAAATCTGTTGAAACACAGAGCTTGGAATTCTCAGAAGAGTTTCTAATTTCCTATCATTTTCCACAAGCTTAAATCCACTGGAAACAGTGTTAAACAGTTTTACTAAGATTTTGAAAGAGTAAAGATTACTAACATTTATATCTCTGAATGAATGACATTAACTAAGATAGTAACAACAGACTGTCATATTTGATCATCCATGGTATCTGTGGATTTTATGATGCCTTAAGCTTTAGCTGCCATATTTTCCAGGTTCTGTGCTGCCTAGGTGTGTAGTTCTGAGCTTCATATTAAGTCTTAGAAAACTCTCTTCACAGTGTAGGTAGACAAAACAATTCCTTTTACAACTTGATACCAAGAACAATTGCTACAAGTTTCAGGCCCAAAAACATAAACAATGATGGACTGAAGAGAGAAAACAAGAAGGATTGGACTTCATCACTTGAAGCTGTAATTGAAGAATTAACCCAAATATGCAGATGGACCAAAACTTATAAAAATGTGAGACCTCATGACCAGTTGTCCATTTTTTGACCATTTTTGAATCCATCTTGGGTGTAGCCCTGGCCAGGCTCTTGTACTGCCCAAGGTGGATACTTTAACGCCTTTTCATAAATACCTTATTCTTAACTCTGTCTAGTCTCTGTTCTAGGTCAGCCTTCTCAAGGCATCATTTAGACTTTACATTATTTCTTTAACATAAAAATTGATGTATATTTTCAGTCACACCTGGCTTTCAAAACAGCTTCAGCAGTTTTTTGTTTGTTTTTTTTAATGCAACCATATATACCTGTATGTTTGTACAATTATACTTCAGATAATCTCCAACAGATCTGAACCACAAAGAGTGCAACAGTCAATACAAATCCCCCCACAGCAGACAAATTCAAATGTAAAATGAAGTAACACAGAAGAAGTCTTGCTATGGGGACACCTTGGTGTCTTTTCCTGGCTTTCTAAATCAAAATGCACATCCACTGCTTAGCTGAAGAAGTGACGTAAATTCAAGAGCTGTGAGCACAGCAACCTTCCTAAATACTGGTGTGAAGCTTTGTGCGCTTCTGATGGTAATCTAGGATAAAAAAGTTGAGGCAATATTACTGTAGGATAGCAAGACAAAAGTAATGCTCTCTAGTAATTCTCCAATGCTCGCAACAATACCAGCAAATTAATCAAGTTTTCTGATTAGAACTGACATGCATAAAAAAAAAAATTAGAAGAACACACAGTTGCCACTAACAGTTTTAATACTGAAAATTGCTTTCTATATCGTTATACTTGAAAAATAACTGTAAAAATATTAGCTAATATTCAAAAAACAGGATTCTGAAACTTTTAAAAGTTCAGAACAAAAGCATTTATAAAGTTCACAAGATATTGCTGTAAAGGACAAGATTAAGGGCCCATTTGAATTAAGCCAAAGCAGACAAAGGGGAAAGGTGATTCATAAAATAAGGGAATGGTGCCAACAGGGACAGCATTCATATTCTCTGTAAGCCAAAATGCCATCACTGTTACAAACGATACAGAAATTATTTCAGGAAAATAGTGTGTGACCTGAGCACATCAGCTGAACAGTGTGAGTTTCTGCTGCCTACATCCACTGCTTGACCCTTTGTATGCTGCATGAACCCTGGCCAGCCTGCAGTTCCAGTGGACACTGACCTCCTTGCAGATCTTGGGCCACATCTGCCAGTTTGGCTTACCTATAATGGATGTCCTACCAAGAATACTGCACATGCCTACACTTAGAAAAATTAATCCCACGCAGTCTGGAGAGACTGTAAGGAATACACCAGTGTACAGAGTCAATTCATGTGAGATACCTATTTTTATGAGGATTAGACTAAGGAAAGGGAAACCTGCCGCCTATCACAGGTGATGTTTCCACACTACCTTTATTCAAGGGTAACTGTGTGATTTTGCTTGCAGCTAGTCATGATACGCACAGTGCAACCATCACAGACGTAGTATGCTGGATACTGGCATTCACAGGTGGCTCTCTGGTACTTTTATGCAGACTTTCATGAAAGGGGTACAAAAAAGGAGGTAAAAGCACAGCAAAACATGCATGGGCAATATGTTAATTTTCTCAATTAGCCTCACAAATTCACCGCAGCCTTGACATGCATCAAGCCTCTTTTTTCTCTTCTATGCCTTTCTTGATGAGAGGCTGACAGCCACATTTTAGAGAGGTAGTTTTCCTCTCAGGGTAAATACTCACTAGAAACAAGCATTAGAGTAGACATTATTTCACTTACTGCCCAAGAGAGCACTTAAGCTTATTTCTTGAATAATTAAAGACTAATATACTGCTTAAACACAACATTGATTACTGAGATGCTTTCCTTCACATATATTTTATGTTGTTACTTGTTTGGCAGTAAAACTTAAGTTCACATTTAGTAAAGCACTTAGGCCACATTTCATTAAAATATATATACACCCCTGAGAAAAATTACTTTTGCTCTCTCCATATGAAAAATTGCTCTGCAATACCAAAAGATTGACAGAAAAAAAAAAATCAAGTACTGCTCTGAAGGAGAGGCAAGCTTGCACCACAACATGACAACCCACTTCAGAAACTGCTGTTCTGCTTAGGTAAATGTGTGCATCATTGGAGATGTATGGAAGATGTCTTTGGATCTGTCATCAGCACCAAACTGTTCCATCATAGCAGGCTGCCAAAATATGTACACCACAAAATTTCCTACAGCACTGAACTGTGGGATTTCTGCTGAACAATTTTGGCCCTTCACAAATTACATCAGGAAATCCAAAATGGAGCTCAAGTGTAAGAAAAGGCTGTTGAAAATAGGGCACAGAAGAGGATAAACAGGATGTTAATAAGAAAACTGGATTTGTACACTTATTATTTTTATAAAAGATACATTAAAATCATCATATTGGCCTATAGCACTGCAGTCTTCTTGTCCTTTATTTTTCTACTTATTCAAGCTATGACTCTTCTCCAGTAGAGACATCAAACACAAAAAATGTGTTTTTGCACATCCACAGGGAGAAAAGGAATAACCAGTGTTACACTTTCACACACGGAACATGTACTTCACGAACTCAAGTTCAGAAGTTACACAACAGGAGGAACTCAACAGGGCTAGAATGTCTTAGGAGACTAGCCCTGGAAGAGGCACAACACATTTGCATGCATTCCAGCTGAATAAACCACTCATGCAGTTTTATCTACCAGTTTTTCCTAGATTGCTTCCTTATCAGTTGATTACCAAGAAACCAAGCTGCTTGGCAAGAGGAAAAAAAAAAAAAAAAAAAAGAAAAAAAAATCCAAAACCCAAAGAAAATCAAGGGAAAACTTCTAACCTTTGCTTCCGAAGAAATCTTGACAAATAGTAAAACTGATCTGCTTTTATTGCTGGCTGTTTAAAAATTATATGTATCCTTTAACAACCTACTTATACAGTAGCAGAGATGGAAGAAACTAATCTATACAGATCTCACATTAAGATTTTTTTTCCAAGAATGATTTAAGAGTCTACCTTGGACCATGTGCAGTATTTAATACAGAACCATTTGACCAATCTACTGCAGGGAGACAGAATAATCCAGTAAATACTCCTCTCTGTAAGCATTAGCATATTTGAAATATAAATATTTAAGCCTCATGACACTGAAGTTTCTAATAACAAACATAAGGCATAATTATATCATAACTAAAGCTAACATTAGTTTTTTACTTAAATCTTCAGCTTGCCTGCTGCTAGCTAAGGTTCCAACAAGCCCTCTACTGCTATATTTCTCTGGCAACATGTTCCATCTTAGAGGGTTACTTTTTCAAATATCAAGGCAAAGAATTCACCTGCTTCTTTGGAGTACAGCCAATGAATCTTTCTTATAATGGTCAATAATGAAAAGATTCACTTTTCATTTTATGATAAACTAGACATTTATGTCCTCATCATGACTGCTTCCTGTGGAAAAAAGAAGGGTGCTTCACAGGTTGTGATGAAGAAGAACAAACCAGAAAAAATAATTTCTTTTCCTCCAACTTCTTCATGATTCTTTCCTTTGTTTTCTTCCTTTTTTTTATTTAATCCTTTTTTCCATGTCACTGGCTCAGCTTTACACATTTTAATGCAGCTGACAAAAATTTCTTATATACAAAAAAATATTTCACAATCTCACATGCTAATAAAATGTAAAAATCAACCATAAAAACAAATCTTATATCAACCAATAATCACAATTACTGGCTTAGCTTACCTAACAAAGATCTGATTGAGGAGACTCAAAAAATTGATCCAATTTCACAGCCTACACAGACTTTCTAGTGGGCTTTTTGTTTTTTGTTTAAAGAAATACTATAGTCCTTGTCTATTGTCTCCACTTAAAATAAGACACATCAAGCCAAAGAGTCTGAAAAATCAACAGGAATTTCTGTAGTAGTTGGCATTAATCCATATCCTAGCACACTGCCACTAATAGTACTGTTTAACTTTCTCAGATTTGCTTTGTTCACAATTATATTTCACCATACTCACTAGAACTAGCCAATTGTGAATTAGTAGCCTAGAAAAATCCCAAGTATGACAGGTAAGAGCTGCAGTCATTTCAGTTTAAATCATATTTCAGCATCACTCCACACACACATTTTAATGCATTAAAATAACCACCTTTATGTACACTAGGATCAGATCACCCAGTGAACATTGGGAATTCAAACTGATGTAAAAAAACGTTCTCTGCAGACATTGGCACCCTTTCCAGAGGTTCTCTGAGGGAAGCTTTAATTTGTGCTTAGGGCTTCATGGCAGCCCTACCAGCAAAGGTGCCTTGGGGACACGCTGTGACATGCAGCCATGTGTATGTGCAGAGGCCACACTAGTCACAGGTAAGACAGATAAATCAAATGGTAGCATCCCCCCATCAGCTTTTCTATTACCTGCCCCACTTTGTGCCAATTTCCTCTAGCTTCCCCAACACCTCTTGCTTTGCTGTTCTTCCTTAAGACATGGGATGGGGATTTGTCAAAGTCAATGAGCACTTTATTACAGTGAGAGCGCTCAGTAATGAACAATTCAGCAATTTAATGAGATTCTGTAGATCTGTCTCCAGCCTGTCCATCAAGTTTCACTTCTATAAAGCACCCTGACACTAATCCTCTGGCATACCCAATCTTCACCCTGGGCTGAATATTAGATTCTTCCATGGTATATTGCATTACCACTATAACCTTAGCAAAAAATGATGAACTTAACTACACTTGAGGCAATATAGCTGGTCTGATTTGATTTTCTTCTATTGGGTTGACTATGAGGGAATTACTTATTTACTAAGATAAAGCAAAAAACCAGTTTCTTATTGCCTTCTGAATGCCCAAATTGGTAAATATTTATATGTGACTTTTAATCCATTCTAGGGACCTGGAATATTTATAAATATATATTTATTCCTGGTTTCACAAACTGAATTAAAAAGATGCATGCACATTTTGCCTGCAGCAGAAAACTAGTTTAAAAAAAATCTTCGGAACAGCATTAGTAACCATTAGAGAGGCAAATATGATAACTCTTAAATGGACAGTGTGGAGTTTGTTGTCACTCAGAAAGCAGCATATTACCTATAAATATCTCTCCCCAGTGTGACCCTGCAACAGAAATAGAAGCTTTGTCATATTTGCCTCATGAAGTGTTCGTTGACTGGAGTGCACAGTTATGAAAATTACTTCCAAGTCTGAGTCCTTCTTGCAGAACAGGACAGTTAGACAGGATTTAAAAACTCCCACTTACCAAACATCATTACAGCAGGTTACAGAGGGTGTATTACTGAGCAAGTATTAAGTTATACTTGTATGGCTTCCCACAGAAACTCTTCTAGCAAGAGCATACCCAAGCATGTAGCTAGGGGATTTCACTGGCCATGCAGAGAAATTATGATGAAACCAAATCAGCCAATCATCCATGCTCCATGCATAAACTTTTACATCAAAACTTGTTTCTGATAAAGGGAATATGGGCTAAGACTCCAGTGTGGTGTGCCTGAAAAACCTAAACAAAACACAGCCCATCATCCTGTGTAGTGTTGTACATGTTCGGTTGTACAGGCATCCTCCAGAGACTAGGACAGGAAAAAGCCGAATTTTATTTTGGTATTTGCAGAAAATATAAACTTTGTAATGTACTCCATAATCTAAAGCCTCCAAATTTTGAAAAAAAATATGCCTGCTACAATACTGAAGGGTTATGTTACATCTTCATACTGGTTTTTTGGTTTGAAGAATTTAACCTGACATTTTTTTAAAGAATGAATATTTTACCCTGCATGACATTATTCATCCACAGAACATGAAGCATCTCACTGATGAATACACACTTAACACTTTGAGAAACTGATGACATCTACATGTAGTTATTTCCTTAGAATAATCCAAAAGATAAACAGATAAATAACAGGTGTTGAAATATAAATCGGTCTTCTGAATCACATTCTCTGTTGGACCAATATAACCCACTTCCTAAAGGGAATGCATAGGTTTATTTTCAGCAAATTTCCTTCTACCTTGAAATACACAGAAATATTTTCCTCTCTAAAGCATGACAGCAAAAAAAGAAACAGAAAGACATCTCTGGATAATCAATATTACAGAGGTTTCCTTCCACTTCATAGTGAATTTTTACAGACATACAATGGGAACATTTCCAAGGACAGATTTTGGTTTAGTTTTTGTGTTTCTCTTAATAGGCTATGTGTTTTTCTCACATTAGGTTTTCTCCCAGCCCATACACACTAAAGGTCACAACACAATGTTTTTATCTTGTTAATACTTCATGGCTAGCAACCTGGTCCTTTTCAAGATCCAGCTTTTTAAAAGGAAGTGATCTCAGGCTTCTTGCCACAAACCTTCCATTGAAGCCTCCAGTCATCTTGGAGCAGAGCTGCGTGTGTGATGATTCATTCGCTTCAGGCAAAGTCAGCTGAAGCAGCCCAAACAATTTCAATGACTATTGAAGTTATACAGCTAAATTAGTCTGAAGTGAATGAGAGAGACTGCAGAAGCAGTTTTGCCACCAGACCCACGGCACTA
Source organism: Poecile atricapillus (assembly GCF_030490865.1). Classification (NCBI taxonomy): domain Eukaryota; kingdom Metazoa; phylum Chordata; class Aves; order Passeriformes; family Paridae; genus Poecile; species Poecile atricapillus. The sequence goes on along the minus strand of NC_081251.1, from coordinate 40,043,648 downwards.
GCCTCATCAGAGGCAATTATAATTGAATTGCATGCATCAGCCATCTCTTCCCATCAAAGAAGTTGATTCTGGAGGAAAATCTCTGGCTGTATTTAAGTAGCAGAAGTTAAACAGCATGACAAATTTATCTTTCAAACAAAGTAATTGCATTAACACAACACAACATTTTTAGAATTTCATTTAGAAATTTCCCTCAGTTGTTATTCACAGTTTTTGCTCAAGTGCTTATTCTCCCTCGAGATTGCTCCAGGGTTTCAAAACAACAGATTACTGCTATGGTTTATAGAGTGTCACACATTCTGGTTGTTCACCAATCTCCTTACCTGCCAGATTTGTTCTTCACTGAGCGAAGTGAGTCTATCGCTTTTAAAAACCTCTCGAAGAAGACAGTATGGGAGTGCCAGAACTTCTTCAGGATGACTCTTCAATAGCTCAGAGAGATGCTTTACTAAGAAACCAATGACTGCATTCTCCAACAAAGTGAGGTTGAAAAGATCCGCAAGCTTGTACAGGTCCAAGTAATTAAAACTATTTAATTCCTAAATGGATGAAGCAAACAAAATACATGTCACAAAAATATCACAAGCACAAAACAGAGAATATAAAAATCCACCGATATCAGATAATGAAAAAAGCTTATTCTTTTGGAGCTATGGAGAAGGAAGGCAATATAACTTGAAGTTAATTAACACAGCCTCATTCAAAATGTATATGTAAGTGTTACCAGTGCATATGCAAATAAATATTATAGTACTAATTTATATTGCAACTCCTAAGGTTATATATGCATAAAGCATCTGTAAGAAATATGGATTAGTACATAATGTAATAAACCACCATGATTTACACTGTACATCAAGAGCTCACAGGAGCTAACAAGTGGATTTAAAAAATGTATTTCTTAACTACAACGGTTTGTTACAAAGCAATTGTTTGTTCATTATTTACTGTTTTGACTGAACTAGAGAACCTGTGTAGCACTTTTTGTTCTATGAAACCTCACAAAATACAAGATCCTGAACTACATTTTATTTGGTATTAATTTTTCTTCAATGAACAAATGAACCCTTTATTTTTTTTCCCAACCCTTACTGGCACCAACATATAATGGATGTTGGCCTCCTACTCCTTTTCCCTCTCCATCTAGCAGCTGAAAATGTGAGGAGACAAAAGCTACAGTAGCTCAAGGCAGGAAGCTTTGTCCATCCTGCTAACAGAGGACTGATATTTATGGGCTAAATGTTTTCAACTTGGCATCCCTCATAAATTAGTATCTAGACAACTAACTACTGCTGTTCTAGACCACACTGTTTCCTCCCTTCAGGGAATGGGCCAAGAATCCACCTCTATTAGGCGAAAGTACCCAGGGCACCTGGGAAATAATCATGTTTACCCATTTTCTCTGTTCTTGCTGCATGCTCTCTTCCTCTCTCCTCCGCAATCCTGGTTTTCATCTTCCAATTTACCGCATTGCTCCCTATCAGCCGCCTTCTCCTTGACCAGCCCCATGTGTGAGAATGACAAGGAGCCTCGTCAGTCTCACTTTGCCGGTGAGTTAACACGGGGACTGGAGCAAGGAAGAGAAACAGACTAAATTAAGTCAATTTCACTTTCACTGCTCTGCTGGATGGAATGGCAGCACCAAATGAAACTGACAAGAAATCTTGTAAATGTCAAATGAGCTGCACGGCTGGCAGATAGAGCAGAGCAACAGGGAAGATGGGAAAGTGCGAAGAGGGGTTTTTTTGGAATGTTTTATGGACTACATCTTGAACGTGTGAATTGGGTGCCTGTCCTGATGACTGTGGAGCTGTTTATGCATATGCAATGGAGAGTGGAGAAAGAATTTTTTAACCTGCTTAGAGGAGTCAGTACTGGAGGAAATGGAATCAAATTCCTGTGGAGGTTCCTGCTTGTTACATAATCTCCCAGTCTGAACAGTGCACCTTCCCTAGCAGAGTTGTACACTAAAGATAAATCCTATTCATTATCTACTTAGGCTTCTGCATAAGAGTTTCCCACGGTTTTCTTGGAAGAACAAAGGTAAGTTCTTTACACTGTCAGAACAAGCACTAACAGCCATCATCCCAAAAGCCACAGCTATTCTAGTGTCAGCTCCTCCTCACACTAACACAGAGGAGGTAAGGATAAAACTGCAGTTGAAAAAAGAGAAAAGAATGAATTTTACATGAGAAATATCTGGTCTGTGCGCTTGCTTCTTGGTGATTTAGTATCTTCAGATCACAGATAGCACCTCACAACCCCACTCCTGTGATGGCCATGGCAATGGTGGCAACAACACACAGGAGTCTAATCAAAGCAAACATCACAGTATTTGACAAGGAACAACCACAGTTTATTGTGCCTGGTTCAAAACACTATCTTTTCAAAGAAGTTGCTGATTGAATAAATCCCAAATGCCAGAAGGAAATTTAGAAGAGCTCAGCATGTATTTATTGAGCTCTTTTGTGGTCAATGGCTATGTCTAGGGACATAAATAAATAAGTGATTAAATAATCAAGTACTGTGAGCTGAGGATCAACAGTCCCACTAAAATACATGCCTGGTCAAACCCCACTGAGTGTCGGTTGAGGAGAGGTGGCTTTTAGCAGACTTCAGAGGAGGAAAATACTGGCGATTTCATAATAGAATCCTTATTAGAGAGAACCAGTAATGAGACACACCACGCAATCTACCCCTGAAAAATATTCACCTCTTCAGTGAAATCTGAATGACACTGGTAAGCCTTCATTTTAGGTTTGGATATTTTTCATGAACTCCAAACTCCCCTAGTCTCTCAAATCAGCAGCAACTGAAGTTGTTTTTATGAAAGCTTTCTTAACAGTTGAAGAGGCCAAATATACTTATGGGTGTATAAACAAAATCTCACTAGTTATTTATACTGCATGTAATAATTTATTTCAGATGTTTATTTATGCATGTGTGTTTGTTTATTTATTTATTATTTGTTTTGTGTTTACTTATTTTCAGTGCTAAATTTCAGATGATTTTTGATGCTTCCTAACATAATGCATTAGTTACCTGCTGAACTTACAGTCTGCTTCTTAATGAATACTAAAAGTGTGTTTTGTTAAAACTGGCCTTGGCCTAGAATCAGTAATGTTCATTTCTGATCACATAACTTTGCTCTTATAAATGGTGAAACTTTCCAAAATAGTCTAAAATTAAGTATGTAAGTTAGTTGCAAGAAAAATGCACCTTATCTTCTAGCTTTAAAGAAATCCCACAGGAAGGATCAAAGCCATCACTGTCAGCTCAGCCTGAGTTGAATAGATTTTTCATCCTAAAACCTTAATTGAATTTAAAACTTTGGTAAATAGTGAAATAGGTTACTAAACAGGAAATTTAGGCGTGGTCATGAGTAAGAGTACTGGCAGTCTCTGCCTTTCACAGATATCATTATATTGCATGAACTGAGCAACTACAAAATTTCAAAGTAGTGGGAGACTGACTTTCTTGTGGTACTGTACTGAAATAAATGTTCTTTGAAAAAAACATGCAATACAAACCAGGATCATGTACATTTTTAAAACTTTTAACCCTTTTTTCATAAACTTTTATGTATACACTACTTATCTTTTCTCAGCTGAAGGATGAAATATGAACACAAGCAGAACTGTCACTAAGAACTGAAGGTAGTGATTCTATCCCTTCTAATATGATGTATTTTACTCTGCTGAAACACATCCAGGCTAAGAAAGATACAACACTTAAAACTAAGTTGAAATGGTTCTGAAATCTCACAGTAAACTCAAAACAAATTGGCCAAAATATTTAACAGTGTCTGCTTCTAAAATAAGAAACTACCTTAGATTCTATGCACCCTATGTAGTGTGCATCCCCGCACTGAAGCAAGGGAATCTATTACTCCACACCAAGGGTCTTCTGATTCAGTAGTATCCACCTTCAGATGCCAAACCAATTCAACAATGAGCTGACATTTAAAAGCCTCATAAAAGAAAATACATTCTACAAACAAACATAATCTGAAAGATGACAATATTAAATATTCAAAATAAACGATGTGACAGTGTGAATATTTTGATACAGAGTTGTATTTTAATATAGAGATATGATAAATTGTCAAACAGGAAAAATAGATATAAACATTGTGTTTAAATTGCTTCCAAAACCATCTTTATTCGTTTGTACTTTAAAGAATAATTGCCTTGCACAAGCCATAGAAAAGGATGTAACAGATTGATAAATTAGAGTTAATCATAACCAAGTACACAGCAGACTACAATATACCTCTATTCCTGTGCTCCATGTTATAAATAGCAGAAAAAGCACAAGGAGAACTAAGGGGAAAGAATGCATTTCTTTATGACCTTATTTGAAAGATAAACTCCTTGGGGAAATACAATTTATTCAGATTATCAAGACCCTGCTGTGCAAATCTACAGTCTGGGAGCACACTACGGAGATCAAACAATATTTACTTTATTCTGTTGGGTATAAAAGCTTTTAATGAATGCATAATTAAAACAGAAAAAGTATATACAGCTTTAGAATTCCACTTCCAAGCCAAGCCATTAATATCCAAAGTACCTTAACCAGTTGCAACTCCACCTGTTTCCTAGATTGCAACACTGTTCTAAATCAAGGTATTAAATGACTAGCCCTGCTGCTGTAGCAGAGAAGAGTTGCATGGTGACACTATTTCCCTCTTTTCTAAAAGAGGTTCAGCCTCTTTAAAGCAAAATAAATAAATAAATAAATAAATAAATAAATAAAAATACAACCCCAAGTGTGAGGTCTCTGAGACAGGGACTTAGCTATTCAAAATCCTTAAGCAGCACAGGTCTTGACCCTACATCCTCCAGGTTCTCTGCCACATTAAATACTATGAACCAGCTGTACCATTCAGAAAAAAATCTTGACAAAAATCACAGCAGAGATGGACCCTAAATAGATAAGGGATAGTAACAAAATGAAGAATTGTAATGACAAAAATATACTTACCTGACAACAAAAGGGATCAACACAATTTTAAGATAAAAGAAATCCAGATCTGCTGGTTCTAGCTGTTTCTTTGTATATCAAAGGTTTTAGTTCTGCAAAACTTCACACATTTACTTAAGAACTAAGATCATGCACATGACTCAACATCACAGAACCAGACACAAAGGCTTCATAATAAGCACAAGAAGTATATTTTAGATCTTATTTAAAATTTGCCTCTGTTAAACACCAAAGTCATCCGGGTGAGCCACAAAAAGCATTTTGCTGAAGCCTGGTCAGAGCAAAACATCTGGCTCAGAATTTTTCGATGTATAGAATTGATTACACTTATTATGAGATAAGTGCAAACTTCAGATGTGTTTATAGACAAAGTAAAAGATGGCTTTCTAAGTGACTTATTTTATACAATTAATTTTTCTGAAAGATCATGGCTTTCTCACCACTTTCTTTAATTCTTGCTTCCATTTTCTCCTTTGACCATGAAAAGTTAATTTGTGTCCCTGCTGCATTCTCAAAGTAGGTCTAGAGCTAAGTAAAAGACCAACAATATAAAAACATTTCAGCCTTATTATTTTTCCTCTACTCTAAAAGAATCCATTTCCCTTCTCACTTATTGTTTCTCTATATCTGCTCAGTTTTCAGGTTTAATCCTGCTGGCTGGTGCTAGTGAGAATTCTCTTTGAAGGCACAGAGGAGGCCTGTGAGCTTCACAAGCCCAGAGAAAAGACATGACATTCTCAGATTGCTCATGTGATGACACAAATGTGTGGTCTTCAAAAAAGGAAAGTGAAACATGCCATATGTAAAACTAAAAAAAAAGCAAACGTTTTCTAGAAACTTAGTCAGATTGATCTACATTATTAAATAGTACAAATATCTTCAACTACCAATCCAATTAAATATTTTATGTGATGACCCTAATTATACATACCTTTTATAATCTGCATACACAATTATGTGTATCATGGAAAGAAATAATGAAATATTAAGACTACATAGTTACATTTTCATGGTACCAGTGGAACAACTACAGGTAAGGTTCTGCAGAGGTTTCAATAGCTGCTTTCCCTTGGTTAACAGATGCTGCTATAATTAAAATTATTTTAAGTGTCCCTGGCACAGAAACTCCCTAAATGAAAAGCTTCACATCTCACCAGCTACTCCTGGCAAGATAACAGTAGCACTATATTGCATTTAGCAAATAAAAGTACAGGGATGAAGGAACATGGAGATCTTCTAACCCTTCCCCTGGCACTTTTATATCATTTCACACTGTAGAAACACAAAGTGAGGATGCAACGAGATTTATCAACATTTACCATTGTTACCAATTATGGGAGCTTGCCTTCTCTTCAAACATGTTGTGAGGAATAACATTTCTCATGCACACTAATATATCCTTAACTCCAGCAGAAAACACAGAATATAGTCTCTACAGATGATTCATCATTTTATATTTTTGCTAGCTCTTCAGAACTACTACAGCGTAAGAGAAAAGCTGAAAACTACTTGGCTAACACATCAACAATTAGTAATTTTTTTTATGGTTAAGTGTTCTCTTTTTTTTTGTTTTTGTTGTTAATATTGACAAATCAATGGAAGAGAAAGTGCTGTCCCTTAGAAATCCAAAGCTTTCAAAAGCCAAAATAAATAATTACAAACCAGAAGAAAAATAGGACTGTATGGTACTACTACATCTTTTTTGTTGTTGTTGTTACAGGCTCCCATAACTGTTTAAGGCCATGAGAATACAGAAGTGGAAGCCTATTTCTCTACTATACCCCAAGCTCATCAAAACACCTTCAACATAAATTAAGAAAGATCCATCTTATTCCCAACTAGTATTACAAGAAGGCTCAGCTGATTTTGAGACTCTATCTCCTGACTTACAGTTTAATTTACTCAAACAGTTTATATACATTTGTTTCTGTGCCAAAATTATCTTTCAGATCTAACAGCATAATGTTTCTCTCCATGCCCCCTCTCCCATCAGTATTTACTCCCTTGATATATTTACAGAAAACAATATTCCTCCTCAGCCCTCATTTTACTAGACTAAACAAGGCAAACTCTTCTAATCTCATGTAAAGTGGTCTTCCTCATCATCTTAGTTGACCTTTTCTACACCTCTCACAGTTTTGATTTTGCTTATTTTTCTGCATGGGCAAACCCTTCCCAGTACTCCTAATTTTTCAGCAGTACCTTTACAAGTAGCATTAATACTTCCTTAGCTTTATAAATTATCTTGTATGTAATACCTTAGAAGTCAAACTGCCTTTTTCTTGATGCCAACATTAGTAACCCAAAGTCTTCCTATGATTTAATACATGAAAATTCTCTGTAAACTTGGTCTTCAAGTGAGACACAGCAACAGCCACTCAGTCTGGCAGGCAAAATAGAAATAATATGACATATTACAAATGGGAATTATGATGCAATAGATTCTACTGAGGATGCTCAGAAACTATTTTCCAATCACTTCTTTAATTGCACTTTGTCTTCGAGTAACAGATCTTGTAATTGTACTGTTCCACACCAGTTACTGGGGGGGAAATAATTTCAATTAATTTTAAGACTTTGTTTCAAATTGTATTTGGATCAATGGGCTGAGGCCAAGAGTATGAAGTTCAACAAGGCCAAATGCTGAGTCCTGAACACTGGCCACATCAACCCCATGTTGCACTACAGTCTGGGTGCTGCAAACTGTGCAGTGGGAAAGGACCTGGAGGAGCTGGTCAACAGCAGCTGAACAAGAGCCAGCTGTGCCTGGGTGGCCAAGAAGGTCAATGGCATCCTGGCCTGTATAAAGAACAGTGTGGCCCGCAGGACCAGAGAAATGGCTGTCTGTCTGTACTTAGCACTGGTGAGGACACAGCTCGAGTGCTGAGACCAGTTCTGGGCCCCTCACTACGAGAAAGACATTGAAGAGCAAGAGAGAGTCCAGAGAAGGGCAATGGAGCTGATGAAGGGTCTAGAGAGTGACTCACATGAGGAGTGGTTGAGACAAGTGGGCATGGTTAGCCTGGAGAAAACAAGGCTCAGGGGTGACTTTACCTCTTTCTACAACTTCCTGAAAGGAGGGTCTAGCTAGATGGGGGTTGCTCTCTTCTCCTAGTGAGAAGAGAAGAGGAAATTTCCTCAAGGAGAGGTTCAGGTTGGACACCTGGAATAATTTTTTTCTTTGGAAGGGTGGTTAAGCATTGGAACAGGCTGCCCAGAGAAGTGGTGGAGTCACCTTCTCTGGAAGTATTCAAGAAACAACCAGACATGGCACTTATTGTGACGGTTAATTGACACGGAGGTGTTTGGTCAAAGGTCACACTCGATCTCGGAGGTATTTTCCAACCTTAATGATTTTATGATTCTATTCTATGAAAAAGTAGTTAAGTAAATACTCCTTAATATACTGGAAACCAAAGTATTAAATCAATATTAAGTATGAAAACTTTTAGACATAGAAAATAGAAAAAGAAAAATTATTTCTAATTCACAGTACATTAAAGTGCAATTTTTATTCTTAATTCATATTTCCATTACGAGCACGGATGACAGAGGGAGAAGGGAAAAAAATTAAAATCAACATTCCTGATATATCTGTTAATAGAGATATTAGTGTACCTGACAGTTTCCCTTTCCAATGCATTTTTTAAAAATAACTTGCTATTTTGCCAACATTTAATAAGTCAAGCTGAAGTTTTCCAGCTTCAAGATTAATCACTTGAAATTCCTTGAAAACATCCCTGAAAGCATATTATACATTATTAAGAATAAGCCTGACAGGAAAAGACCATTCTCTTCCATATTAAAAATATTCAGAATGGAAATAGATCATAGGAGTTTCCATCCCTGTGAACAACTTCCAGTGACACCCCTCATTAAGCCTCTAGAAAAATAATTTGGATATGCTCAGTAACAACTTTTTTGAACTTTTCAGTCCAAAATCTCCTCACATTTTAGCTGCACTGCCCATAATCTATTCCACAGCAAAGCAAGATTGTCTGCAATCATTGTGCACTGTGGGCCTAATCACAATGACAAAACCAAATGCCAAATGCAAAGTCTGTTTTTCTTGTGCTGCTTGGGATCCACTTTGGAGAGAAAAAGACACTATCACTTTTAAATGCAGAAGCATGAAAAAACCCAGACCAAAGAGCACAAGAGCAGATCTAGACAAGAACCCCAGAGATTACAAGAGGCAAACAGTACTGGACTATAGCAGGAGATTTAGAATCACAATTCAGAGAAGATGTGGCTTCTCGAGGAGGCTGAGTGACTGTTCCTCCAGCTATGCTCTGCACACATGTAGCTGAAAAATGATGAAGACTGATAAAAAGCATCATCATCACTAAGTGAAAAAAGGAAGGCAACATTCACAACCCAAGACATTACACTAAATAACAAACAGGGAGCACATTTAAAATTATCAATATACTAATGTTAACTCTCTAGGTATAAATAAGAACAAGGATGTTTCAAACAATGGCTTCCTAATGTTTTTATGACATTTTATTTCTGGAACGTTTCATTTATATATACATGTGCTCTGTATTAAGCATGGCAAGGGAACACTTTTCTTAAAAACACGTTCCAGGGAACAGACTGTCACCAAATGCTTAAGGATTACAAAGCTAACAGGCACATCTGAAAATTAAGAATTGGAAAGAGTAGCTGAGCTGGTCATCTAATAACATCAGAGAATGAAACAAATTGCCTAAAATACATGGAATAACAAGTTGCTTAACACAGTTAAATTCAAGTTTCAGAAAAGTTTGCAAAAGAATCCAAAGCAACAAAACTTTGTTAGAATTTTAAGGCAGTACGCAATACTCCATCTACTGAAATGCTGAATCCAGTGCAGGATAACTCAATAATGAGTATAACTTTGATAGACAAAAGTCCTCAAAAATTTGATCCAATACTGTTAACAGTTTAATGGAGAATGTAAATGGAGAATGCTAAGTTTTGTCTGCAGACTCTGCAGAAGACGCTGCAAGAAGAACATGGGTATTGTCAGGCTTTCCAGGTTAAAAAAGAAAAAAAAAAGAGAAAAAAAGAGAAAAAAAGAAAAAAAAAGAAAAAAAAAAGTAAAAAAAAAAAGTGTAGGTATATTTATATCTATCTGGGAGCCAGTAATATAATATAGAAAATATACCATGCTCTCTTTGGAACAACATTGACAAGCCATCAGGATGCACTAGGAAGCAGTCATAAATAGCAAAATCAGTTCTCAGAACTGTGTTGGGAAAAAAAAAAAAAAAGCTCATGTCATAAAATGCACACCCAGTACTGTCCAATAAAAGAAACAAGCCCTCTTCAACATTACATTTTAAATCTACTCTTAAATTATTGGTCCCAGTGCTGAAGTCCAAACTTAAAGGATACTTAAAAACTACATGTTGGAAAACTAACCTTGCAAGATTTTAGGTCCTCAACTTAGTTTTTTAAAGGAAGACTCCTGGAGGATTTGATCTTGAGCAAAGATATTTATAACATGAAGAGAATATATGAAAGGAAAAATAACTCTGACTAAATTTTCAGAAAATAGTTTCTGGTGCATGAATGTAGGATCAGAGTTGCCCTGGACAAGGAACTAGAAAGTACAGGACTGTTTGCATTGGCTTCATGGGATTATGTATATTTTGCAGCTCTGCATTAAAAAAAAAAAATGACTGCAATAAAACAAGTTTTTTTGACAACTGCCTATACAGGTAAAGAAGGAAATATTTGTGCAATTTGGCCACTGGGGTTATAATGGTTTCTCATTCCTCTCAAAAGCAAGAGACTTGTTGCAGCTGCAGGAAGATATGAGAGTACCCAGCAGTTAAAAGAACATGACTGTAAGTATATGAATGATAAAAAGGCAACATTTCCATTTTATTTGGAAAACTGTTATTTGCTCAGGTATGTCTATGCTCCTGCAATATCTGACCTCAGCTCAAAAATCACTAAGAATTTTATTTTTGTTGCTCATAGCACTAAACCAAGGCAAATACTCATTTTACCGATGAAAAAAGGAGAAGCAGAAGGATAATTTAAAAGATTTCCCATGATGCAGACTATACAAAGAACAGAACCTCAAATGCCTGGAACCCACTCCAGTGCTCAAGTAGTTACGTAATTCCTGTCTTCACCAACTTTAACAGAATTTTAAGTTACGTATAATGTTACCGTATATGGTTCAATATATTAGAAAATGTCTGCAACGTGTATTGTATAGACATTATACCCCAGTAAAATAAAACTCTCTACAACTATCTTTCCCCAGATTTATGCAGTGAAAAGATCATCTCTTTTTCCTCACAACTAGGAGCTGTGTTATTACTGGGTTTACAATGTAATAATCAGAACTGATTTCAAGAGAAACAGCATTAGAAGGGATAGTGCTAGGCCATAAATAGGCAGAAAAGTAAAAGAATGAAAAAAATCTGGAAGAACCACTGAATTTAAAAAAAAGTCAGTACATGTGACAATCAAGAGGAGTTTGCTTGTTTTTCACAGAATCACAGCATTAACTAGGTTGGAAAACACGTTTGAGACCATCAAGTCCAACCTATGCACTAACACCACCCTGTCAACTAGATCAAGGCACTAAGTGCCATATCCAGTCTTTTCTATACACTTCCATGGACAGTGACCACCTCCCTGGGCAGCCAGTTCCAACAGCAAATCACTCTTTCTATGAAGCATTTTTTCCTAATGTCCTGCCTAAACCTCCTCTGGCACAATTGATTGTGCCCTCTTGTCCTGTTGCTAGTTGCCTGTGAGCAGAGATGGACCCCAGCAGGCTACAACCTCCTTTCAGGGCGTTTTAGAGAGCGATAAGGTCTCCCCTGAGCCTCCTTTTTCTCTCCAGGCTAAGCATATTTTAAGCATTATTGGCTAGGGATTTACCTGTCATTCCTTCAGTCAGAAATTATTAGGATTCTGACTTTCAAAACTAGAAAACCTGGAAAGGGTGAAGGCCAAATGTAAAAAAACGGGCCTTGACTCAACATCAAGTTTGATTTTCTACATCTGACCTTCAGTAGTGCCAAAAAAGTCACAAGGCCTCCCAAAACTAATTCATATGAATGTTTACACTGCTGCAGGTGCCAAGCACCAGCAGGAATGCAGGAGCCTTCAAAGACCATGATGACTCTTGTCCATTTGTTTCTAGCAGTTCTTACCAAGAATAAAAAATAATTCAATCCCTCACTTGCAAATCTCAAACAGCTTACAGTCAGAATCTCTTGCTTTAGCATAAAGCCTTTTTTTTTTTCCACAGAGAAGAACATTTAATCAATGCATCATATATTTAAGACAACCAAATGATGAAATTTTCACTGACTTCAAGGTTTCACCTTAAAGACACCACCTTTAAAAGCTGAATAGATCTTTGTGGGCCCTGTTTCTAAGTGTTCACAACTACAGCTATGTGTCAGGATCTCAATCCTGTAGAGTTTGAATGGCACCTCTCCAGAATTTCCCTTTAAACATAATAGAATCAAGTGAAGCAACGTATTGTGGAGAAGGGCTTGGGAGTCCTGGGGACGACAAGGCTGTCCATGAGCCAGCAGTCTGTCCTTGTGGCCAAAAAGGCAGACAGTGTCCTGGGGTGCATCAGGAAGAACACTGCCAGAAGATCGAGGGAGGTGATCCTGCCCCTTCACTCAGCCCTGGTGAGGCACATCTGGAGTGCTGTGTCCAGTTCTGGGCTCCTCAGAAAGAGAGAGACCTGGAATTCCTGAAGTGGGTCCAGCAAAAGGTTACAAAGATGTTTAGGGGACTGAAGCATCTCTGTTATGAGGAAAGACTGAGGGAGCTGGACCTGTTCAGCCTCAAGAAGAGATGATTGAGAAGGGACCTCAGTAATATATCTGAAAAGAGGGTGCCAAGAGAATAGAGCCAGGCTCTTCCTGTTGGTGCCAAGCAACAGAAGAAGAGGCAACAGACAAACTGATACACAGAAGTTCCACCTGAATATGAGGAAAGAACTCACTGTGTACTGTACAGGTGACTGAGCACTGGAACAGACTGCTCAGAGAGGTTGTGGAGTCTCCCTCACTGGAGATATTTGAGAACTGCCTGCATACATTCCCATGCCATCGGGTGACCCAGCCTGAGCAGGAAGGTTGGACCAGACAATCCACCATGTCACCTCCCAGTTTGATCCATTCTGTGACACTCTTTCACAGAACATTGGAAAAGCATTTAAAGATGAGATATAGCTCAGTTGCTTCAAAAAGAATGTACTTCTGCAGAACAGTCATTGCTTTCAAAAATTAACTACAGCTTACTGAAAAAGATTTTAGCCAATGATTGTTGCATGCAGTGTTACAAAAGCTAGTCCTTCTCAAAGACAAATTTCAGTAAGAAATGTTGCTAAAACATTCAAATTTCAAAGATTTCAACCACGCTTATAAGCAAAACCCTATCAACAGCTTACGTTACATATGCCTAATATTGCTTGTTTTCCCCCACCTGAAAATATTCACCACACACACACATCATTTTTGCTACTTGTTTTGCTCCTTTTCAAGAAATTGTTCAACCTGTTCAAGTTTTGGTCCAGGGATGAATGGTGCTGTGTGAGTCCAGAACTTGATTAGGAATACATGGAAGTTAAGACTTACAACACTACCTAGAGCAGTCAAATAATTTCAAGTGTTTGGTTACAGTAAACTCACACTAAACTTTCAATTACTTTCTAATAGCAGTCTTGGGGATCCTGGACATCAGCATTGCATACATGTACTTCCTACATACTTCAGTTCCCCATGAAGATGGTAATGCTGCAAATATGAGTAAAAATACTGAGAGGGAGGCAAACCCAAAAACAAACATACATAAACACTGATTTGGGGCATGGTGTATGGCAGCAGGCCTTTCCCCCTAGTGTTTTTCATGTCCACAACATGCCATCTCAAGTCAGTTTGGCTTCCAATCCTAGTGACTGCTGGCAACTGAACATACCTGAGGTTACTACAATACATCCCCATGATAAGCAGGTGTCCTGAGATGCTATGGAAACTCAAGGCCCTTTACATATATAATTAGAATAGATTGTGCTTCCAATTAACAAGGAGGAAACAATGAAATGGAATTTAGAAAAAAATTCCACTATATAGCTTTGAAAACTTCCACAACAAAGGCGAAAGTGCTTACAAGACAGGTTCAGCCAATATATCATTACCCCTCTAATCCAGAGAACACAACAGCTCCCATAAAAATTACCGTAGAAAGAATTTCATGTGCTGCCAGTTCAGTTCCTACTGAATTGTAAATAAAAGCCCTGGTTTAAGATCTAATGCTGACGATACAGCTAGACACACTCTCTGACAGAAATCACAAATTCCATAAAACTGTTTAAACAGATGAGAAATTTAACAACAACTTCCTCCAAATTAATAAACACATGTTTTGAATATATTACAAAAGAAATCAGGTGAATGAAGTTACAGACATTTCTCATGTTTTTCATATTTGAAATAACACACTTCCAGGATGCTATTGATGGTTAATAAAGTTGTTGATGCCACTAATCTTTAGGCTAGTATCTTTAATTTTTAGAATTAGTGAGAAGAATCAGGTCAATTTATAACCTTCAAAGATCTGACTACATATTGGCTGAAGAGTCAGTAAATCATTGCAGCATGTATACATTCATATTCATTCTGGTTTCAAGGCCTATTCAATACCTTGGACAGATAGGTGTCTTTATTCTAAACAGAGTTAGTCTACAACACTATTCAAGTGAAAGTGCAAATTCTTCGCAAAATACAAATTTTACTCATGCAGTCGTGCAAACAAAATACCATAAACAATGGAATGTGTTAAAATTTTGCTACAAGATCTACTGGAAAATATCAAAAGCCTTATATGAAACTTGTTTCTTTTTTGTGGCCCCTATAAACATAAATGGTTTAATAGTATTTAACAGTATTTAATAGCAGTTAAAAAGAGATGATAATCTGGAATACTTCCATTTCTGAAGCTACTTATACATAACTTGGGCTTAGGTAATTTTCCTTACAAATCTTTCTTCTTAACGAGCACAATTAGTTGAGTATGTTGCAAGCAGTTCAGGTAGATGGATCACACAGTAACGATTAAGCCATCAGAAAAAACATAAAAAATGGTGGGGCAGGTTATCAACTGCAAAATTCATAGGTTTGTATCAAGTCTGGATTTCTTTTGCCTTTAATGAGAAATGGTCTACACTAAAGATTAAAATGTAAATACTGCATAACTGGAGAATGTATCATCTTGGATCCTCATTACTTCAGTCCATCTTCACCATTAAATAAACAAGGTTTTGAAAGTCTTGTCTATTAAACTGACTGAAAAATTAAAACAAAATTTACAAGGTCTTTTTGACATCTTTTAAAGACAGAGTAGACTGAGTCATTCACTATTTTCCTTAGTCTAATACCTCAGGTGCTAAGTTGCCTCTTGAAATTCCATCAAATAATGCATCTTTTCATTCATTTTCTTAAGAAAGATTTTGCTACTTCATTTAGAATTTGAAATTGACCCCTGTGGAAATAATAATAGTGTATCTAAAAATACAAAGTAGACAAGAGGTAAAAGATATTTACTTCATACTGAAGAATTTAAAAAAATCAGTTGTACTTTGAGTAAGCTAGTATAGAAGAAAGAAAAGATGAACAATTAGCTCTCTACACAGTAATACTTCTAAGATAAAATCAGATTGTAACTCACTTCAATCCTAATGTTCTCTTCAGGTTCATAGGTTACAAATGATTTATAGTCACCATTTCGTACTTAGCATTCTGGCTTTTCTCATATTGTAAATACTTTATAATCAAAAGATTTTCTTTTGTCAGAAATACATTTGCTAAAATGGCTTAACACAACTCAAAGTGCTACAGAAGAAAGCCAATTTAAGTAAAATTTCTCTCTGCTTCCTTCCAGGAGTTAAAAACTCCCTCTCTATGTCTGGTGCCTATATTCCTCTTCTTTCACATTAGAGCTGTAAGTCTCCTCTTTCAGGTCACGTCTTCCACATAAAAGTGCTAAACTAATGCCGCTTAATGACAAATTAATGTCCATGAATAAAAAATACACCTCTAATAGCACAGAGTAATTTGCCATTACAATATCATCATTGGACATGCCCCTGGTTTAATACGATGTATTTAATTCATAACTTAATGAGTGATATATAAAAAGAGAGAGATGAACCCTGCAATTACATTTATGTGAGTCTGTCACCTTATTTGTAAAACCTTAGAGTCATTTACATTCAAATTAGAACAAATGAGTGATTTCACAAAGTGCAGTGATAAATGACCATTGCTGCACAAGACAGAACTGTATTTCCTGTGAAAACATTAACAGTTTCCTATTATTTGTTAAAAATTACAATGCATATTGCCCAGTGTTGTGTGAATAATGACTTTTTTACTGATTAGGTCAGAAGACTAATACAGAGTAAAAATAAATAATTTTTCTTTTCATTTTTTCTGCTTTTAGCTTGAATTTCTCTGCTCAAACTGTTATGGACTCACACTGCCACCTGCTGTCCAGACCTGGGGAGGAAGGGCCCCAACTGCCTCATTCCAAGTCCAGGTCAGCCATTCTGCCAATGTCATTTCTTGCAATAAACAAAATTTTCCTCCAGACTTCTAAGTGGACATGTCGCTGAGAACACAAGAAGATAACGATAGCTGCACTACCCAGTTACAAATACTTCCATTTTGGGGGCTCATGCATCCAAACTGCCTCAACTCATATGGATAATTTTAAGCGAAATACACCGGGGACCAGGAGGGACAGGGAGAACATAAAGCATTATTATTGATCAGATGGTAATAAAACCAAAGAAGAATTTTGTACACTAAGCATTCTGGCATTCATCAGCCCCTGTTTAGAGCTTTATAAAAATACTGGAAAGATTCCAGAAGCAGAAATCTTTCAAGGACTGATGGACAGAAAGGTCATCTAAAGAGTCCACACTGGCTAGAATGACATGGGAAGGGCAGGGAGGGAAATGGTGAAGCAATACGATTTCCCTGTCCCTATTAAAACACATGGCAAAGCTGCTCACCCTTCCTGACAGAATGTGCAAAGAGATGGCAGATACAGCACTAACTGCCTCTTCCCAACTTGTCACCTCTCCTGTAACTTTGCTGCAGAGGACTGGCAAGGTGTATCCATACAACAACTTAGACAGCTTGGGAGCTTTGATCTTGCCAGCAATAGTTAACCTAGATGTTGCAGCATAATTTTTTTTACACATCCATCATCAGTTTCAATTAACACTGCAGATAAATAGCAGCAAGTGGATTACAGTAAGAATGGCATTCAAAGTGACTGGCTATTATCACTTTGGCATATTTTCATTTTCCTCACTAATACCAAGTAAAAAATGGAGACAAATACCATCATTTTTTTTCCAAGTCCCATTTTAGACTGGAATCCTCACTAGTGCAACAACACTTCATATATATATATATATAAAATCTCTGTAATATATCAGTATATTAAAGAGATAACAGAAAAAAAAATTCCCAGAGTTATTTTTGAGCTCTCTCCAAGAACTTTTCTAATGACTATCAATAGCTCAATGACAACAAGCTGACAAAACTTGCTCCTTCAAAAAATAGCACAGCAACAACTGGTTGCGTAACACTTAAAACCAGAAAAATGTAAGACATTATTTTTGTCTACTTTGTATTCTTAGCATGGGAAGGTAACTTCACCACAGGATAAAGTTGGTAGAGTTAAGCTTGCTGGTGGTGACTAATTCTGGGGGATTGAGGGGAGTGTGCAGAGTGTGCATGCATGTACTTAGATTAAAAACTCTGTATTAGTTAAAAAAAGCAAGCCTTGGTTGCTAGATGACCTTTAGATTTTCTTTCCAGCAGTTTAATTCACTCTATATGAAAAACCCAGGAGCTAAAATCCCAACTGATCTGGGGCTTCTAGCAATACAAAGGTGATGCTCTCAATCTCTGGTGTACAAATTAATTCATCTCTGAAGGAGTTTATCTTGAAAGTTGGGATTGTCATTGGCACCATTCCAAATGGAGAAGTTTGGTTTAAGAAAAATAAATAGCTTTGAAGCTCTGGCCTACCCACATATATAAACCATGCACACGCCTCCTTTTAATTCCACACACAAATTCTTTTGTAACTTTTTTCGCTTAAAAACAGTAACATATTTCAATCTACCACATCTTAAAATAGTTTAAAATTAGAATAAGAAAATATTTAGATCATTTGTCATTTGTACACCAGGAAAAAAATTGGTTTTTAAGCCTAAACTGACCATTTCAGTACAAGATTACAAATCAAATACCTCTACCCAAGACAATTTGCCTGCTTCAATCATTACCATGAATTATTCCAGGAGGACTTACGAGTTGATTAATCTTATTTTTGTATTCCAGGTCTGATCCTCCTCACTGTCTGCTTTTGTATACAGGAATCCAGAGCAGGACAGTACAGAGGCAGTTCCAAGAAAATTACGGTTGACTGCAGTTGTACAATGCTGTGCTCAGCCTTATTTTAGTCACTCACCTAAAATGTTCTTTCCTTTTTAGCTTAAATTAGCTGTCTTTAAAGATGGTATGACTGACATCAGTAGCAAGCAAGCATATATACTTGTAGCAGAGTTCCATTTAATGTAATGAAGTTTCTAAAAAGTAATCTGGTACATTTACCATTTAGCAGGGAACCTAATGCACTTAAAAATAATGGGAAAATTGGCATCAAACTTTCAAGTTCACTTGAAACAAAAACATTTAGGATCCCAAGAAAAATTTTTACAAGTCAGAGTAACTTCAGTGGCAATCAGGATCATCACTGCTCTTGTGTACTATACCTGCTCCTCTGAGGAACTGTGAGAATAAGAAATCATTTCCAGCATTATGTACAAGGACAGTCATTTCAAATAAGTCTGTACTGAAACTAGGCTACTGTCCAACCACTACACATAACATAAATGATGTCCAGTGTGTAAACTTAATCTGTTCTTCACAAAAGTTGCCTAATCTGGCAGCAAAAAATTAAAGGGATAAATGCTCTCTAACAGTCATGCCACATCCTGCCTCTCAGAAATGCTTTGGACTGTTCTGCAACTTCTAAACTCCTCACCCACAACTATTATACCTTGAATGTAATTCAGGTACTAATTCTAATACCTAGAACTCCACTGAAACAAAAAAAATAAATTGTACTTCAGAATAAACAGAAAGATCACTCAGCTTTAAGATTTCAATTATGGACAGTTCAATATCCCAGATCCCTGAATACCAGTGGAAATCAACCTCTGCTTTAAAAACCAATTACTACCCACACAATACTGAGCTGATGTTGATCACTAGAAGGAAATTCCATTAAAAACTAATATTCTCAATAGCATTCCTTCCTTATTAAGACTCTTTGATTGTTGAAATAATTTTCAGTTTGTGGCTCTCTGGTACTGAATACACAAACAGTTGAGGAAAAAGACAAAAACTTCTTAGATCTACAACCAGTTATGTAACTAAGACATACTCATGAAACAAACATATTTATGATCTGAATAAAGGTTTTAATACATTTATTCTCGTGCATAAGAATAAAGGTGTAATGTATCCTTCAGAAAAACATTCACAAGCTTTAAAGTGCAAAAATAGGTCATCACAAACACACTACCTAATACCAACAGTTCAATTTTAAAAGTCCATTTTCATATGTCTACCACATTTAATGTCTTTAACTAGCTATCTCTTCCTTTCTCCTATGTCATATGGCAAATATGATCCACTTTTAAAAGGGAAATGAGATATTCAGACAACCCATTCCTATTATATTTCAAAGTTTGCCTATTGGCTGGAGCTCTCTGCATTAGCCTCCTTTGAAAAACCTCAGCCAAAACTGACAGTGCATCTGAGCTGGAGGAAGAACTTGGGAGACAAGAACCTAAGAGAACTGGATGTGCACACGGCAAGCAAATGCTGTGTGAGTGATCACAGACCTCAGTGCCACTGAAGGTACACAAAGTTCAAGTCTTTAGCTCTCCCACACCTCTGTAGCAGTTAAGAAAAATCGCATTGCCTTACCGTTTGTTCAGCCTGAGACAGATGTGTGCGCTTACAAGCCTTGTTTCAATGTTTAATGTACCTGAGAATTATGCAGATGACATGAGAGATTCATGAATATGTATGTATCTCAAATAAAATACATCAGCATGCTTCAAAAGAGTCCCCTTCTACAAATGAAGCTAGAAACAAAACCCCCAAACAGCAGAGGCTGTGGAATAATCATAATTCAAGGTATGACAACGCTGATATGGGGGGAGAAGTCTGCATTACACAAAGCTGGAATTAAGACCTAAAGTATGGAATACTTGGGCATTGCTCTTGTTTGCAAATAAAGAAAATTATTTACCACAGTTGTAAAATAAAAAACTAATATATTATCAATCTAAAATGAGCATGAGTTTTCAAATGAAAATATTGATTCAACATTAGATACTACAGAACATTTGATAATGAGAAGTTTATAGATGATAAAATGCATTTAATAAACTAGCAGTGTTGTCAGAAACCTCCACTGCATTACCTAATTAAGGGTAGGGAGAAAATGTTCCTTGCCTTTTTCCTGTTGTTCATTTGATTGAGAACTCTTTAAAAAAATTTCCATAAATGTAATTTAAACAATTTGTTACAGAAATTTTTTTGAAATTAATCAAAAAATTAAAGTCCTCCAAGCTGTTTAGTCTGTAAGAAAGGATCTGTCATAGCCAAAATAACATTTTGTTAATTCTGAGACAACCAAGATGAAATTCCATAAAGACCAGTCAATATAAAAGTCAGCATTGGCTGGAAATTATTCTGTCCCCCGTGAATTACAAATAATTCTTGACAATCAGACACTTCAGCAATCATCTTAGATGAATCAGATCACTACAATATTCTTTGGAACCTCATAGACTACCAATGTGTCTTGAAACAGACACATGAATGGGCAATGCCAATTGCATTTGTAGCAAAAAAAAGCCATCCTCATTGAAATGCATGGAATTATTACAGGTTCCAGATAAAAGTATCAAAAAGAGATTAAACTGTTCAAGACAGTGCCAATGAACTGTCAGACTGGAACATCTAGAGAAGAGCTGGAACAAGTGCTAACAATAAGAGCAGCACTCATACAGGAAAAGCTTGGTCTAATCAAAACAGTTAAAGACAATCCTAACAAGTTAAAACTCTGTGTCATCATTACACAACAATAAATGACAGCTAGATCCTACACACTTTATGTCCTGAATTTAGGCTAAACTAAGCTAAGTTCATGATATCTGAACAACTCAAAACAGCATGAAAGTAATTCAGTAGCACTGTAAATGAAGAATTCTGGCACACTCATTCATCAAAGAAAAGAGAAAGGGCAAGCGCTATTCACTTTCCAGCATCTGTATCACAGCACCTGGGACAACAAGACGCCCCAGTTACCAACTGCAGAGAGGATAAGTGGTTTTAAGGAAGCCTTCCTTAACTACTTGGATTTCATTTGCAGATAATACTAATATAAGGCAAGAGCTATTTTTTAAAATCACACAATAATATGTAGAACAGAAACAGATTTAATTAGTTTGGACCTGAAAGATATCACTGTTTTAACATGCAATACCTTGTTGGTTTCTGTTAAAAAGACTTACAGCAACTACTCAAGGCTGATTACTTGCATGGACTGCAACAGTACAAAACAAGGAAGACAGGTAAATTCTTACTGCAATTTATTCTGACTGCAAATCTGTCTACATGTATGCCTCACTGAGGTGAACTTGGTAAAATAAATACTGCAAAAAGAGTAAAATGCAGCCTAAATCCCAACGTGATGTAAGCTACAGCCACCCCACAGATGTGCATGCAGATTCCAAACCTTTACAATGAGACCCTGATTCAAAAATAGTTTACAAAATTAGCACTGCTTTCTGTCTTCCAACACATATTCTCCTTTTTCCCCTATTCTTCATCCACCACCTTATTCCCTATCTCCCCTACTGTAAATCTGGACACTGGGTCCCACTTCCTCTTAATTTTTACAAGAGTGTAGCTCCAGTTGTCCGACCCTGGCACACTATTCAGGGCACAACAGTGCTTTTTCACATCTTTCACACATCCTACAGCAACTGCAGGTCACAGAGCTGTGGTTTCTATGACTCATGGTAATCTTGTAAGTAGAAAGAGAAAAAACATGCAAATAAACATATGCATGAGATAAAATGCATCAAAAGACATGAGCTCAACAGGAAAAGCAATAGCAGGAGAGGAATTTAAATGCCTCTGATTCTTTTGCAAATTATTTTGTGGTTAGACTTCATCTTAAAGGGCTTTTCCAACCTAGAAGTTTCTCTGTCATGTTCAGAGAATTTTTACTGATCTGTTAATTACAGAATAATTTGGAAGAAATATTTATTCACTCCAACCTGCTGGGTTTTTTATGGGGCTAGTGTGATTTTGAGGTTTGTTTATTTTCTTAATTCATTAGCAATCTATTCCTAAATAATTGACTATAGCTTGCACATTGAGGACAAGATTCAAAGCACTGCTGACCCTGTAGTTTTCTGTCTTTCCTCTGCAATGGCCTTGGGATTAAAAGTATTAAGGTGCTAAGAGAAGAGCTACAAACACCAGAGGCTACTCAACACAGGTAATAGAAAAAAGTTAGCACAAGAATTTATGTTGAGTATATACCTCCTCTTCCTACATCCTCTCACACCCTTACTTGATAAGCACAACAAAAAAAACCCAAACTTTTCCTACTCTTTAATATTTTCTATAGCTACTTTGCTGCAGTAGTCTCTTTAGTTCCATTTCTGACAAAGTAAGAGCCACATAAGCATCAAAGACATACACTGACTGGTTTGTTTGAGGACCATTAAATACATTGTATATGATTACCAGTGTTACATTTACATCTTTCTCACTACAGTAACCCCTCGCCCTGCCTGCCTGACAATTAGTAGATCAAATGGGTTTGTGGCTTATTTGATATCTCACAGTTCTTATTCCTCAAACCAACCATGTTTGCCATCAAAATCCATGCCTTTTTTTCTCAGGAAAATTAAATCTCTCCTTGCATTCCTAAAAAAAAAAAAATTATATACCTTTTGCAGCACTCTGTCAGCTCCTTTACGTTTCTAATCAATTTATAATACACAGATGAGTACCACCTTATTACCTGAATATACATTTTGAAGGGTTTCCTAAGGTTAATGCTCAGAACAGATTCTTTCTCTGTAAGACACAAAGCCTTCAAGTACATCCTGAAGTTCTTAACACGAGATCCGGCATGCCCCTGGTACTCAGTAGCTCAGCGTGCTGCCAAGCACACTCCAACTGTTCAAAGGCAGTTACACTGTTGGAAGGCAAGAGCATACTAAGAGCACTGTGCTGATGTGCATCTCCATGCCCAAGTGTTGCCCAGGTGCAGTTAACACATCTGATTTCAGAAACTGTGCTGAAAAGTTACCAAGAGGAAGAAACAGTTCTGTAGAACTGCTATTGCCATTTTATTTTTA
The DNA here is from genome assembly GCF_030490865.1 of Poecile atricapillus. Classification (NCBI taxonomy): domain Eukaryota; kingdom Metazoa; phylum Chordata; class Aves; order Passeriformes; family Paridae; genus Poecile; species Poecile atricapillus. The sequence goes on along the minus strand of NC_081251.1, from coordinate 40,020,148 downwards.
GAAGGCTTTTCACAGATACCCGTCAAAGCCGTGCTCTTGCTGTCACCATAACCCATTTCCTATACAAGCCAAGCCCAAAAAAAAAAAAAAAAAAGCAACTTTACTGCAACTCAAATTTTTTGTTTGAAAAAGACATTGATGTTATAGGCATAAGGCCTATTGAGAATAAGGTACCATTATAATAAACCCTATTCCTTCAGTGAGAGGCTGGAGTGCCCTGGAATACACATTCTGTTGTGAATTACATGTCTGAATTTGTCACAATACCCATGATCCCAACAGGGAAATATCTTTACATTTGGTACACTGAAGTAGAGGAAAGCAAATTCCCTGGCAAACGGGGGAATCAAACTCACATGTGCTGATAGCAATCAGTGGATCATTCTTGTTTTCAGGAATGACATGGACAAAATGGATGGAGGGATAAAGTATCTACCATAAATTGAAACCCAAATTACACCCAAAATTCAGATCTCCTGAAATTCAGTTTTTGCCATTTAGATTACACCAAGTATTGCACTAATAGTCTCCTACTGAAATTTGGCTTGAAACAAAAGAGTAACAAACAGAAACAGCTGACCAGGCCGAAAAGCCTCACCTCAATGAGATAGTGAGAACATAAACTGAGAAGCTCCAGCAGCTGCAAATGACTCCCAGCTGCTAGGACATCCTGTATCACCCCTGGTTCCAAGAGGATCTGTAAAGAAGAAAATGGAAGGTTTGTCATCTGCAAGATGTACTCAGAGTACTTGTAGAAAATATTAAAGACCTTTGTTATTTCAGATATCTAAGTCAACATAAAGAGCAGAATACAATTAAGGATATAGAGAAGTCTTTACAGAATAGGGAGAGATTTTCTAAAGTTCATCTGAATTTCCCAAAGGATTTTTAAACTTTTTTTGGTTATTTTCTTTTTCCTGTGAGTGTCCCTAAGTTATAATACCCCCAAAATTCTTTGACATGAAATGTGTGCTGTTTAAGGAGACTTTCAAAATAACAGAACCTCCTTTTGTTATCTGTATACTTAGATCCTTCCACATATACTGATGAATCAGGTCAATAGAATTGACTTAGAAATCTCCTCTATTAATATTATTCATGAATTTAAAACATATATACACCAGGAATACCCTGCCTATTCTGCCTAGAGTCACTTTATAATTTTCCTAACCACTGTCTTCATTTTAGAGAGCAGGGCTCTGAAAGCACAATGAGCATGTTGCTGGGGAAGTGCCAGAAAGGACTTGGAAACCAAGACCAACTATTCAGTTGCTTGCTCACATGAAACTCCTACTCATTTCAATTAAAATCATGTACAGGCAGCAGTAATGATAATTGGGCCACAGCTCACAGACCACTGTCTAGGGGTCAGCTTGTAAGAGCATCCCTTTTGGGATACAAAAATGTCCTTGGGAATATGGACACTGATCAACTTCTTATTAGCAATCAGACTACAGACTATCCAGACTAAAATTTTTTAAGTAGCACAGTTTCCAAAAAAAAAAAAAATCAGAAATACATGAGAAAAATTAAATTTTCAAAGATGTTTGCGTTATACACTTTTATCCTTGTACTTCCCCTGGCAACTTTGGTTTCACACCACATGAGGTCAGTCTCTCACTGCTCCACAGGGAAGTAAAGCTTGCTTTCAGATCCTTCTCTTCTTGCCCACACAATTCAGTTTTATTTGTATACCTCATATGCAGCGGAATAAGGGAAATGAAAAACAAAAGGAAAGATACTCAACTGCATCTTTTGTATTTTAACTATTGAGGGAAATGAAAAAAAACGTGTATGCATTTCTTCAATCAAAACCATTAAATATCTCCAACATAAAGCATACATTAGGAGGAGGAGAGAATGCTTATATCAAGAATTTTCTTGCTTATATCAAGAACTCATTTACATTGAGTTCTGGCAGTGTATGACATCCTTAATACTTCTGCAAATCCCTACATTTATTAATACAAGGTTTTAAGTGAATATTATATGTCATTTACATACTGTATAAAATATGAAGGTTCTTCATCTAGCCAGAAATCCATGTAAGGATCCTAATGTAAATGAGAATCAGGCCCAGCACAACCCAGGTTTTTTTCTGGCGCTACTGAGGTTGCTATGCGTGATGAGAGGTAGTTGAACAGAAAGCTAGAATGGATTTCAGTTGCAAAAATGTCTCCAACATAGATATTAAAATTAAAAAAAAAACAGCAAAAAATAAAAGCACCTCACTCAAGTATTTTCAAGTGAGAACTCAAGGTCAAAATAAACAAGCTGTTATAGACCTTGCAGTGTTTTTTATTCAGACATGATTGACACTGAGGAAGCTACCATCCCTATGGCATGTTACTTACTAAGTGTCAGCCAGAGAACCAGAACCCTAAGAAGATTAGTACCTTGTAGGCATAGACAAACTATATTTAACTATGATGATATTATTGTATTTTAAAGCTACAGCAATCCATTTACAAATAATACTCGTAGCACTAGAAGATAAGAAGTAGGACAAGAGGCAAGGAGGGTGGCTAGCTACTGTCTAGAGGTGATTTGCATGAAGTCAGCAACAAAAGTTCATTTCAAGGTGGCAGACGCATTTTCTACATGTTCTTACTTTTTTACAGCCCTCCTATACCATGCAACCTATATCTGACTGAGGAAACAGATTCACTCTTGTGTTTCCCAAGATAACGGAGGAAAGTCTAGTTTATCCCTTCACAAAACTTTGCTTTAAATGGAATTATCTGAACTTTCATTCAATACTCATTTGGATACAGGCAAAAATACTAATTCATCTCTGCTAAGCGTTCACCATTGGGAAACTTTATGCTGGGGAAATGAACAAGGGAAAGAAAATGCCAAGTAAAGAAGGAAGAAAATACTGCAAGCCTTCCTTCTACCGAAACTGGAGTAATTCACAATTATTCCACACCTTTGAGCTTCTATACACTAAAGCAATTGTTTGGTTTTTATTAATTACCAGCATAGGTATTTATATGTTATACAGGCCTTCCATCTCAATATTAACAGCAAATGCATATAAATACCACCAAATACACACCACAAGTACACACAGTGACTGACTCTCCTCTGCTTGTCTAACTCTCAAAACAATAGCTCTGAGGTCTACAGAATGATGCTTATTGCAAATTAAGCAAAGTGAAACTAAGGTTTACTTTGGATTCACATATTCAAAATTCATCATTAAAATTTTAATGTGAATAAATAGAGAGAAGCTTAATCATTCTCTGTAATCCATCCTCAATCCAAGCATTATGAGGCATAATTACTGGGGCAGAAATTGAAGAGTAATTTGGACTCATCAAATTCAGACAAAAGCTGCAGCCTTCACCAGTGAAGAATGTGCTTTCTCACAACACAGGCTATATTAGACTGGTTGCTGTACTATTTTTACATTAAGATTAATTAGATGCAATTCAGGTATTGCACCTGGCTGCATCTCACAATCACCCCTCTATTCAGTCCTTATTTCTAAGGGTTGATTTTCATTATACCTTCAACTTCCCCCTGTATACAAGAGGCAGATCTTGTGATACTTGAGTAACTTCCTTTCCTAAGCCATCAAGCCTGACATACTGCTCATTTTCAAACTGATATACTTTGACAAACTACCTTGTTCTTACGATGACTGTTTTCAAACAGAAAATCTGTTCCTCAAAGCAGTCTTTCTACTCTCCACCATGCCACAAACCCTCCAGAGAGGATGCACAAAATACAGTCTGGTCCCTACTGTGGTCAGATCCACAGACCAAGGGATTCAAGCAATGCAAAACTTGGCTGTTTGTAACAGAATGCTAAGGTCACAAGATCCAGAAAGGCAGTTTACACAATTTCTTAGATCCACTATTTTTAGATACACAATTTTAATCTGGGAATTTATCCACTTAAGCTTTCTGCAATGTATCCACAAAGTATTTCTTCAAAAGTAGAAGACGGTAAATTAAACCTGACCTTGTAAAGCATAATACTGAGGCAGAAAAGGGAATTTTATAAACAGCCCCATTATTACAGGAACACATGGGCCTTAACACCCTGCCCCATATTTTTACCCTCCAGCCAGCAGTTCAAAACTAGAATTTATTCCCTCTTACCGTAAGATTTCTCTCTTCCTTTCCCAGCTCAACCTGCATCCTCTCCAACACCTTAGGACAGCGGCTAAGCATGGGAAAATACTTAACTGGTATCATGTATCTTGCCTCTCTCTTCAATCTTCTTTGAGACTTGTGGCAACAGAATGTATAAGAACCACCAACCTTTCCTAAGAACAAGTACTCAGGCCTCACCTCCACGTAGTCTTTTAATGCCTCCTGTACCCACCCTACTACAGCCAACAAAGAACTACAGGCCTAAAAAAAAAATTCTAAGGTCAGAGGAAAGAGGACAATAACAGCCAAAAAAGAATGAAATGGAAACTCCTTAAACTGTCCTTTCCAATAACGCAACTTACAGCCTGAGGGAGAAGGTAAGATCCAGATTAATTATCACCTCTGTGGAGTCTCATGAGGTTTATATCTGGAAAGAACAACTAGAACATTCTATTCCCTGAACACTGCAGGCCACTATATTTAATCCACACATTTTTAAAGACACTAAACAATAGCTACTGTAGCCCCAAGAAGGCTAAACTGCATACTCAGACAAAGATCGAGAGGTTGAATTCACACTTTTATCACCTTCATTCCAGCTATTCATATATCCCCCATATTTTTCTCATTTCCATACAGCTGTTTGTGGGACAATGGAAAAGTGAGATGGTGGCATGATTCACATTAAAAGTACACCAGTATTATGCTGTAACAGTAAGGAAATATGCAGTCATATTTAATTTGAGAGAAAATAACTTTCCAAAGACACACAGCACACTAGTGGCTTCTTGGTGCTTAACACCAAGTTCTCCTAAGTCCCATTTTCCAACAGTAAGGAAATAAGTCAGAAAATTCTAGAAAGTAAACGGTATGGAATTTAACACAGAAAACAAGAAAAAAAAAATCTAAGATTCCTGCCATTCTGATGAAAAAGAAAGTTCCTCCTTGACTCAACTTGCAGTGATCAGCATTTTGAACAAGACAAGCATCAAACACAAGTATCAGTTGTTTTTGCCTGATGGAGATCATTCTGTGTGCTTGAGAGCAATCAAACACCTTAACTTTTCTTTTAAAGTAATTTAGACTGCATTTCACTCTCAACCAGATGGCACTTCTGCCTGTCTCCCTGTTCATTCATGATTCAGTTGAATACTGAGCTCCTTACACATTGACAAGTGCTGCTTCAGAAAAGTGAGTGAGGGAAGAATGTTCTTCTAGTCCCCTGCAGGCAACTGCCCAAAGCCTTGGCACACAATGTTTGGTAGCACTTGCTACAAAATACAGATGTCTCATTAGCCAATGCCAGAAAGCATCATGACCAGCATTTCTCTGATACATCGTATTATTTTTCCAAAAAATTAGAAAAAAAATCCATGTTAAACGCACAGCATACACATCATAAAATCACAGAATATTTCAATTTGGAAGGCACCCATACAGATCATCTTGTCCTATCTCCCTGCTAATTGCAGGACTATCCAAAACTAAGCACATGTCCAGACATTCCTTGAACTCTGACAAGGCTTGATGTCACAACCACTTCCCTGGAGAACCTGTTCCAGCAACCTGCCACCTTTTCATTATGTCCAGCCTGAACTTTCCCTGACATAGCTTCACACCATTATGAAGTACCATTACTATAATTAAAGAGGGTTTGGATAAGCAAGACTCCAAGCAAATTTACTATTCTTTGGGAAGGTGTTTCATTACTTTAATCACTTTCAGCACTAGAAAAGCTGTCTTGTCCCTAGCTTAATTCCTGTCCAGAGCAAATAAAGTGAAATATTTAATTTTCTCTACAATGAACTGCATGAAGTGAGTTAATTAAAGCTCCGTATTAGTATAAGCCTTTTAGGCAATCTGTAGCTGAACTGTGAACCTAGGACCTAGTGGCTGTAACCTAGTGCTAGATAAAGAAACAAGGTTATCCTGAAAGAAAGTGAAAAAGGAAATGCCCAAATGTAAGTATCAAATTCACATCTTTTGCTTTGAAATTGCATTGGAAAATTATATTAAGTATTGACAGTAAGACATAGACCCGCTGTATTCAGTTATCCATTACTTTGGCATATTGTCCCCAGTAGAAAAGAGCTGAAGTCACTTCTGCTAGGGACAGCAGGTAGTTTAATTGATTCATTTTAATCTAAAAGCAGCCAGTGGAACTGATATGCACAGGATGCAGTAGGTCCCTTACCCAAGAAAATCAACTATTAGAATACAGCTTTGCAATACACCTCCATCCACAAGGGAGGATTATAAGGGGCACTAAGATATTGACAGCTGCCTTTCCCTGGTCTTAACTAAAAATGGCAGATGAAATACTGGATGAGCATTAGAAAAACTGTCAATGTGAGATGAGGAAGGGAGTTTATGAGAGATGAAAGCCAAGATTCTACAAAGGAATCAAAGAAATTATAAGGAGAAATAGTTGTACTTGGAAGTAATAATTATTTCTACTATTTCTTTACTATCAAAGAAGATCTTCTACACTTCCTTGGTTTTTGCTAAAGAAATAACAAAGCTAAAAGAACAATTTCCAAAAGGATCAGTAAGATAATACTTTAACTAATCAGATTGTGTGCATGATTTTGAAAAACCAGGTGATGGTGCTCTACCAATTCCTGAAACCTGTTTGATAAAGTAATAATAGCTGTTAAGACAATGACAGGTTTCAAACTAACTGAATACAAAGTAAAGGAAATAGTTAAATATGACACTCACACTACCAATGCATTAAAGTAATATTGGGAGCAACATACCTGGAAATAAAATGAAGTTCTGGATTTGTTGAAAACCTGCTGCTACATTAACACTTTGTGAGTAAAAGAAAACCCATTTAATATGCTAATAATGCAAAGTTTAAAGCCTATTTTTTAATCATTTATAAGTGCATTTGTATGTGGCTTTTAATAAAAGGAAATGTTACAACATGCCATAGTTAGGAGGTAAGGCTGTGTTAATCTTGGGCTAAGACGGCATCACAGGACAAATCACCCCAAAACTCACTTTGGGAGATAGAGCTGAACATTAAAAGCCTCATACAAAATTCCTCACAAATTCTTTCATTTCAGCTTTGTTAATTCAGGATAATACTATAACTTAAGGAAGATGTAATTTCCATTAATATAGAAAGAAAATATTAGAGTTTAGGGTGGAAAACAGACCAGCCACTTAGGCAAATGGGACTTAGGAGAACTTGGTATTAAGCACTAAGAAGCCACTAATGAGCTGTGTTGCGTTCTCTTTGGAAAATTATTTTCTCCCAAATTAATTTCCTGGCTGTGATGCAACAAAATAAGGACAGGGATTACTTGCTTTTGGAATGTGATTTGAGGTCCTCAAATAAAATTCTATCTAAATGCAGAATATTTGTTATCATAGCTTAAAGACATATGATAAAACACATTAACAAAGAAGAAAGATCCAAGTCTGAAGCATTTCAGCATGCATGGGACTCTGTACTTGCATTTTTGTGGAATTAGGATCACAATCATTCACTGAAAAGTAAAGGCAATGCTCCTCTGACTTGTTAGCCAACTACACTGGCCTATTTAGTGGCTATCCCATTCCTCCAAGTTAGATTATGTCTCTTTCTAACAAATGAGTTAAAATTAAAAAAGGTAGTCAAAAAGAGTAGACAACAATGCCCACGAGTATCTGACAGATTGATTAAGGCTCTTATTTTGACAGAAAGAAAGGTGAGCTCCAAAGTCTTTGCCTAAAAATTCTTCTCTATATGAGTATTCTAAAACATAAAGTTGTAAATTGATTGTACTTGATCCATCTCCCTTCCAAGGCACATCTGACACTTGCAAAATGCCCTTGTGAGAAGAAAGGGTGAGTAATGCACTCACTGAGACTCTGGCCTGGCCTTACCACTGCTATGAAGTAAAAGAGAGAATGACCTTAAAGCCCTTTTGGGAAGAAAGGATACAGCAGTTACACCAGGAAAAGAGTTGCAGCTCTGAATTCTGAATATGGGGATTACATAGTAAAATGTCTAAGGAAAACATGAAACATATCTAAGATTTTTTTTCTGAAAATTTTGTTCTTAAAGGATTACTGAACAAAAAGAACAAAATCAAAGTCAACTGCCATTCCTTTTAATCAGTTTTTAATGATTTCTGTACCAAAATTTCTTTCTTCATAATTATTAAGGACCATAGTAATAGATTAGTTCAGTTGGAGTTAGATTATTTATACTTAACTTGAGTTTTAAAACGTTTTTTGCTTCTGATCAACTTTTTTCCAAAAAAGCAGAATATTTTCAACAGTAATAACAATAAAGTACTGTCTGCATAAGTAGACAGGAAGATGAAGGTTGTATTTGAAGTCTGCAAGAAGATTTCAAATTAACAAAAACAGGCAAAGATTACAGAGTTTAATTTCAGATTTCATGGTCATCCTAAAAATTAAATTTCTTCATTTTAATGACTTTCATAAACTGCAGGCATCAAATATTGCCATTGTGCACTATTAAATATTTCCACCAGATGTCTCCAGTATATTAGGTTACACAGAAAGCTGCACTCAATTTGAAGTGTAATATGCCAAATGTAAGTGCAATATATTGAAGAAATAAAAAGAAGAAAACTGCAACTAATATCTAACTAATATCTAACTATCCGTTTAGATATGGCCATTTTAGGGAGTTCCACAATATTACCTAGAGAAACATCAATTTTTTTAACTAACATTTTGGCCAAATATGATTAGAAAAAAAAAAAAAAAAAAGAAGAAGAGAGAGTTCATGGTTTTCACTTTTAAGGGGTATTTTAGATCACATCTTGATATCCACACTTTCAGAGCAATATAAGTTTATATTTAGCACAAGTGACTTTTGGATTACTGAGAAATATTTTTTTTTTTGTCTTTTAAAAACAAAGAGTTTGCAAACCAAGCTAAAGACAATTGTGTTTTCAGAACTCCCTGATGTAAGCATGGAATAATCCAGTTATTTATTAATAGCCTTTGTGGATTACACCTACTCTCTACCTTGGAGTGGTCACCCAGATTCTGTCACTCTGAGTCAGAACACAAGCAACGTTCAATACATACAAACACAGTGCCAGAAGAGAATTCCAAGGATGAAAGGGAAATGCGACACTGCTCATTTTCAGACCCACAGCTCACTGAGCTGTGCTTCAAAGGCACTTTTACATGAGAACTCCTACAAAATCCTTCTCATTTGTCTGTGCATCAAAGTAGCACTTGATGCATCTGACAGACACCACAGAGCAAGCCTCGCCTGATAATCACTTGTATGTATGAGCAACATATATGCCCATCTATATTTAACTCAGGAAACCCACTCCTTTATTCAAAGTAGGTTATGCCTGAAAATGAAAGACTCAAAAGCCTCTAAAGGGCCAAGGACAGAAGGTACATATTTCCTAGGGATCTGAGGAAATACCCTGGAAGCAACCTGGGGTCATTTGCAGGGTTACATAAAAACCATATCCATCCTTTCAAAGGCTCTTAAGGTTTTTTACATGGGTTTGTTAGACTTTGAATTTTGCAGAAAGATGGGGAATACCTATAATCACAGCAGATAGGATGGGTCAGATAGAAATCAATTACATACTGTCTTCTGAAAATATACTTTCATTTAACCAGAGTTTTCTGAATAATCAATCTATTGTTTTAAATTACTAATACAATGACGTATAGGTACCTAACATTTTCATTTTTATCACAGAAATTCAATTTTCAACAAAAGCTTTCAACTGAAAGAAAAAAAAGCATACCAATGACAAATCATGTACTGAGCTCTTCAGCTAATTCACTAATATAGTATGGCATCTCTGTTTATCATTTATATCAAAGATTTGAATAAATTATGTTTTCCAAAACAGCATAAACTCAAATTTATTCAAAGAAATTCAAATGCTAGTCTCTAAGACCAATGCTAAAGCATAACTGTTTTCTGGGATATTAACAAAAATAGCTCCCTTAAAACAGATTTTTTTTTCCTTATTTCTACTTAATTCCCTTTAAAAAGAAAAACAAAAAAAATACCCAAAAACCCCTACATTAGGCCATATACTCAATTCACAGTATGCAAGCAGATGCCTTGAATTTTTATAACCCGACAACTCTTTAGAATTTCATAATATGCTTTTAAGCCTTCCTTTTCAAAATTAACTAATAAACCTCACTAGTGCGTCAATGGATTCAACTGCTGTAGTGATATTCCAGAAATAGTTTAGTCATCTAGAATTTTAAAGTCCAAAGCAAAAATAGCTGGGTATTTTGAGCTCACTATCCATGAACTCTGAAGTGAGACAAAGTCAAACAGCAACACTCTTCTCCAAGCATCCAGTGCAGAGATATGGCTGGTCATAAATACTTCTTTTTTTCTTTTTTTTTTTATGTTTTGGGGGGCTTTTTTGCCAAGGGGCAGAGGGAAAAGGAGCATCACTCTGCATTTTCTGAAGTTCCATAACACGATACCTAACCTGTGGTCATAAAGAGGATCAAAATGAAGATGTATAGTACCTATACACATTTACAAAGATGCCTCAACTGCATCTGTCCAGAGAGTAAGAGACTACTTTTCCTCTCAATTACATAATTTGTCAAAAATAGCAGTTTATAAATATTTAGTATAAGGGAAACACTTTTCTTTACATTTAATTTAACAAGCAGATTCAACTCACATTAAGATTTTATGAATAGTCTGGCAATCATAAAAAAGGCTTGCAAGCCCTACATGGCTCCCTACCTGACAATGATGCACATAAAACAGTGTTTAAATTAAACAATCCTTCTAAAGAAAAAATGCACCACAGTATAAAAAAATAAGATCTGTTAAATCAAAATACCTTATATTGAGCAGTGCACAAGAAAAATATTTTCTAGTATCTCGTATCTCTAAAAAGGTCATACTCAGTTTTTATTGCAGTTGCTTTTGATTGTGTTTCTTAATTTGAAGAGCTGTACAATACCTGTCCAGTATATGCAAAGTCCAGGGCCTGTTTTAAACCGAGGCTTGTGACACCATGTAAATTCACCTCATCAGCTTCACTCTCAACCATGCAGAGACTGAACATTGCCTATGGAAAAAAACAGAAATGCCATTAAGCAATTTTGGATAAGAATTCCAAATAGCAGCAGCCTTGAGAGTTGGAATGAGATCTATATCAAGTTTTCTGTAACACCACAGCAATCAATCTTGCAACTGAGTCCTTTTATCATTAAAGAAATACAAAAACTTATTCTAGATAAACTGAGATAAATCCTCTTGTTCTGTATACTTCTTAATTAAGTAATTCAGGTGAAATCAATGAGAACAGTCACACAATAAGGTATCATTCAAAAACAAAAAGATAACTGGACTCTGGGAAAAGAATAATCTACACAAGCACCACTACAGTTAATACTCATGTATATCATTGTATCTAAGAAGGAGCAATAAGCCATACACAATTACTTGAGAAGTAGGGGCAGTTAAAAAAAACATCTTTTATAAGCAATCCTTTTCCAATAAGCATCTCAGTCTGGAACGTGAGCAATGCAATAGTCAACTTACTAAATGAAGAGGAGTTAGGGAGATGCAGTCACCTAAATTTACGATCTCCCCTTACTTGTTATTGCCCCAGTTTTTCATATCATAAAGTCAAAACTGAAGATAGACAAGGTTCAACAGAATTTCCCTGAACATACCACTGAGGAGAGCAACTCCCTCTTTCATTCAGCTTTATTTTCCAGATAATTTGTCTTCAGTGTCTCCCTGGGTTGAAGTAATCCTACTCAGTCTCTTGAATCCTTGTAAGAATCTTTTTCTTCTCATCTCCATTAAACTTCTTTGCCCTTCACTCTTTCCTCCAAACCTGCACTTGTGCTGCACTACCTCTACTCACCACTCCCTCCCTACTTATCAGCCCCATTCTCCATTCTTTGGCACCTTCCCACACCTTTTTAACAAAATACACCACTCAGAGTTTTTAAACAGTAAACTGTGAACAAATAAATGGAACAGTTACACCATCTGCCACTACTAAAGAAAGTCTAAACTTATCCCCAGTAGGATTTATGTCTTTATGGAGGCTACCAAACTACCTTGGGGAACTCCAGTAACCAAGCACTTCTCACGGACGTAACCCCTGACACCTTCTTTTTATACTTTGGCTGGTACCTGCAGAAGCTGAGACAGTCAACAAGCCCATTGGATTACATATGTGCAATCTGTCCACCAAGCAGTGCTGAATTTAAAGGGGGAAAATAAGCCCTACCCTCTCTAACTATTCAGCAAATACGAATGATTACATCATCTTTACCCAAGCTATTCCATGATTTACCTGGACTCAGATGACTTCAAGAACTGAGTGATTCCTGCAAATAAGTAATTTCTTCAGAAAATATTAGTACTTTTCATAATTAAAACACCATCATCTGGCATAAATGTTTCCTGGAAATCATCCAATATAAGCAAGAATGACATTTATCATACAGTCATTCCTTCTATTTTTGCAATTTCTATTCACTTAAAGTGATATCAGCAATTCTTCCAAATTTGCAACAGATAAGAAGCACTAAATAGTTTAAAAGCTTTATCAAACAAATACAGTAAGACACAACCATGAAATATACCTAGGGAGAAAAAAAAAACTTCTAACAAGTTTAGTTATTTTTCTTATCCGTTAAAAATATAATCAGAGTTGGATATTTTGTTGTTATGTAGTAGCTAATGTGAGGCTTCAGAGCTTGCCAGGCACTGCAAGGTACTCATCAGCCACCTACTCTGGAAAAGAAGACCTGCAGTCACTGTCTGGAAGAGATAAGCTTCTCTTCTCAGAAATTCACTACTAGATAAATGTTTTGGAAAATATTTCTTTCACACACCAATTCCTGAATAAGGAGAGTAAAGTCTCAAAGAAACACCTGTCTACTGAGGGGTAGATCTGCACACCTGTACACTCAAGCCCATCTGACTGCCTGCAGAAAGGCTGGAAATGCTCAGAGGTAAAAGATGCTCTGTGTCCTCCAACCATGCTACAGTAACAACCTGCACACTACAGACCTGTACATAGGAATCATCTAAACACACTGTGGTTACTAATATAGCTCTTACTGTGATCAAGGGATAATATTCCACACAATGAGTTAAGCTTACAAATACAAAGAAACACTTAACTGAACCTTATCTGTAAACCAGGAATCATTCCTATGTGATTTCTGTGTACTTACTAATTACCTTTAGGAGATTGTTTTAACACAGTGATTCCAACATGGTCTTTACACAGGGTTTATTACTACACCTAATTTAGTAAACTCAGCAGGATCAGGCCACTGACTCAGCCACTGTCCATAATCACCCACAGTGCTTAAGAAACACAGCCTCCAGGAGAGTTTCGACCCCTACCTACTAGCATTCTCCCACTCAATGCCCAGACTGGGAGATAACTGGTCCAACAGATAACTCAAGCTACAGCTGTTCCAAAAAGGTACATGGACAAAGCCAAAACATTCACAGAGGTTTAGCCATATTGTCACAAGCCATGTTATGCCAGTCTTTTTAGGGCCAGAAAACAAGGCCTCATTCACCTTGTTTATAACTACAGATACAGTCTAAGAGTACAGCGGGCTATGAGAACTGTAGCTGCCAGTAAAACACAGAACTATGGCTTTGTGGAGAATCACAGAACAGTCTGAGTTGGAAGAAACCATAAAAATTATCTAGTTCCAACTCCCATGCCATGGACAGAGGCATCTTCCACTGAACCAGCTTGTTGAAAGTGCCACGTTACCTGGCCTTGACGACTTACAAGGACAGGGCATCCACAGACTCTCTGGCCATCCTCACAGTACAGGATTTCTTCCAATGTCTAATCCTAACCTACTCTCTTTCACTGAGACTGAAAGCCTTCCCCCTCTTCCTATCACTACATCCCCTTATCACAAGTCCCTCTCCAGCTTTCTTGAAGGCTCTCTCCATAATGAAAGGACACACACCCTGAAGCCTCTCTTTCTCTGGCTGAACAGACACAATTCTCTCAGCCTTTCTTCGTAGGAAAAGTGCTCCTTCCAATCAATTTGGTGGACCCGTTCTGGGCTCATCCCAACAGGTAGAAGTTCTTCCTTTACTGAGGACCTCAAAGCTGGATATAGCACTCCAGGTGGGGTCTCATGAATAGAGGGGAAAAATCCCCTCCCTATGTGGCCACACTTCTCTGGATGCAGCCCAGGACAAGTTTGGCTTTCTAGGCTGTGAGTGGACATTGCTGGCTCATGTCCAGCCTCTCAGCCACCAGCACCCCGAAGTCCTTCTCAGCAGAACCACTCTCCATCTGTTCATCCCCCAGCCTGTCTTAATACCAGGGATTGCCCGGACCCAGGTGCAGCACGTTGCACTTGGTCTTGTTAAGCCACATGAGATTTCCCATTTCTCAAGCTTGTCCAGCAATGCAATCCCTCTGGATTGCATTCCCATCCTTGAGGTGTGTTAACTGCAACACCTAGCTTGGTGTCATCTGCAAATCTGCCAAGGGTGCACTCGATCACTTTGATGATGGTATTAAATAATACTGGTCTCGGTACAGACTCCTGAGGGACACCACTTGTCACTGAGGCCGATCAGGACTCTGAGCCTTTGACCTCTGGAAGCAACTGTCCAAACACTTTCTTATCCATCTACCAGACCCCTCACTGAATCCATCTCTCTCTAATTTAGAGAGAAGGATGTTGTGGGAGACTGGGTGAAAGGCTTTACAGAAGTTCAGAGAAATGATGTCTGTAGCTCTTCCCTCGTCCACTGAGGTAGTCATGCCTCAAATATTCTGTGAAGGTTTTTGAAACTGAGCAGGAACTACATCTATTTTTCAGAAAACAAGGCCAAAGAATTTGATCAAAAGATAAGGCCTGCAATGGTCCTCAGACAGTTCACATTCAGCTGAACTTGATTAGCCTCCAGGAAAATAGTCTCCCACTTAAATGAGCTTCATACTGTTCACTGATCCACACTGCCTTCACCAGCAGGCAAATTTCCTTCTTAGCCTGATAGTTTTTGAGGTTTAATCCAGCATGAAAAAAAAATCTGTTCTACCATAGGCAGAAGTTGAACTCAGACTCAGTCTTTAATTTGCATACCTGATAATAGTACTTTTAATTGTAAAAAATTATGGACCATCACATTCTGATTTGAGATTTCACCAATACCTGGAGAATAAGTTACAGCTGAGTTGTTGAACTCCAATTTCAGATGAATCCCTGAAAATGCTCTAAGGTTTTGTGAGCTTATATAGATCCATCAGTCATGCTTTTAATACGAGGCTACTAGCCTACATTATTTTTCCCTTGGGTACATTAAAAACAAGGCAATAAGATAAATATCTCAGGTGAATGCAGAAGTGACAGGTAAGAAAAACAAATGAAATACAAAATATTTGTACAAATGCACAACTTAAAGTCAAACCTATCAGAAAAGCTACCAAATTTGACTAAGCATGAAATGTTAATCATGTTAGTTATTGACTTCATTCAACAATGCTGTTGTACCTTATTTTAAAACATTTCATCTTGAAATAAAATCAATTTGATTATGCCTCATTTCTGCTTCAAGACCTTCATGAGACTGGAAAGTACAAGTTGCCAGTGTTAGCCGAAGATCCCTTTTATAATAAAACCCACTAATGAGAGGACTTATAATTTTTTCCAGCTTCTTTAAATATCCAGATCTTGTTCTGCCATCCAGTCATATAATTAGCCAACATTGGGATAAATAAATTGATTCTTTAAAATCTGGTATTTCTGTTAAGATTTTAAGTAAGTAAACCAAATCTCCCAATGCAAAGTAAGTACAATACACGTCCCATTTTTTGGCAACTGTTCCAAAATTCAGGTCTCAACATGCTGACACAAATGGATGTATTCCATTTGTGTAATTCCACCTGAGGTCACGCTTATTTCAGATGCTATAGATCTGGATGGCCTTATTTTTGTGGGGCAGCAAGATGCTTTATTAGCTCCTCTTTTTGGAGGAATGAAGGAATCAACCTTCCATTCTTCTTCTAATCCTGGCCTGAAACAGAAACAAAGCTACAGAACTATACCCAAAGGAAAAAGAAAACAAAACACGCGGTCCTTAGGTAAAAATATTCAAGCCATAATAAAATTCTCAGACTCTTGAAAACTTGACTTCAAAGAAATGTGGCAAGCTGGTGGGCATTTAACATAGAACGCATCTGGCTCTCAGCAGTCATAGGTACCTTTATAAAACCTTTTCTTCTACAAGCATAAAATACAAAAGACAACAAGAGCTCAAAACTGAACGGTACACAACCACAGAGTGTATGAACTTAGATGTGATCAGATCTGATGCAACCAGGCAGAATAGTCTAAGTAAAAGATGCATAGTACAGTCTGACTTTCCATGCTCAGCATGTTGTTTAGCTTTCAAAAGCAAAATGCACAATAGCTGTGAAGTATCACCAAATTAGAATAATGTAATACTGTTACAATGTCCAGGCACATTGATTTTACCAGCCAGGCAGCACTGCAGCAACATATATGGACTCCTTCACAACATACCACTTCAGAAACAGATACCTGGGTAACAGACACACAAGACATGTGCCAAAGTCCCCAGAATACAAATTGCTCACTGTCACAGTGGTGACATACAAAATTGCTCCTTGCCTTTGAGTCATTTTCTTACTTAGTCAGATGTTCCATATCCATGGGGGTAATGAGCTTTTCCTCATTTGTACACATCAACCTTACAGCCATGTCAGTCATAGCAAACAGCAAATGATCACAAAACAACCAAGTTGTACGTATTTTACACAAGAAAATTTTGTCAGAATTCCACACATCTTCGTGGCCTTTTAAAGGCAAGAAACAAAATCAAAACATATGCAGTGTCAGGAGACATGTAAATTATATCAAATGAACAAATGGTTATGCTTTATGCTGTTAAAAAGATAGCACTGTGACTGAAATCATAAGTAACTTACTGCTGTGACCTGAGGCCTTCAAGAAACACTCTCCCCCTTCAAGGACTAAAGACGTACATGGCTGCAGTGCACAGCAATAACCTCTAAAATATCTCAAAGTTCCCTCAGCAAGACTGTGAAGCAACATTCATCACTTTCCATTTTTGTTTGGTTCAACTCTAAACGCAACACTCAAAAGAAATCAGACCTTTCAAAAACAGGCAAGTAAGCTAAGTTTACTACAGCAACCTACAGTAACTCCACAAGTAACATTTCCTCTTTCTGTTTTCTCAAACACTGCTTTGGTAACAACCAGCTGCCCTACATCCATGTCCACTATAACATGAAACAAACATTTGGAACTCCTCACCAAAGCATAGCCCCGACCCACACAAATTCTTGTTAAACCACAGACTTAGCTGCACAATAGTAATGTCCTGGGATACTTTAGAATTACCTCCATTTAGCAAACTAAGTGCTAAAGAACTGATCAATGAAGTCACCAAGGTTTTCCTTAGCTATTCATCTTGTTGCATTGAATTTTCTAACTAATTAACACTATTTAGCATTGTTTAACTCATTTAAATGAGCTGATTTGTCATCTCAAATTTCTGCCTCCACAATTAAACAATGATACTGACTTGAGTTCTTTTAAAAATTATTTTAAAATAGAAAGGCATCTTCATTAAGGGCAGTGTTTTATTCAAATTCACTTCCCACATCATATGCACCTAATTCTACATTCACCTGTTCCATAGCCTTTTATTTATGGGAAATGGATTGTACTTCTCAGGCATCAGAAAAGCTATGAAGAAAGTAAACCAACACTTCAAAGATCTTGGATCCACTGCTCAGAGAACTCAGTTATGATGCGACACCTCAAGATTGTTTTCATTTCACATGTAACTTTAAATCTGTGAGAAATCTTACTGGCATCAGTGATCTGTTGATCAGTGGCACATTCCTTCTGATTTGGGACCTAAGATTATGTGTCACTTGGGCTACTTAGTATCCAGTCCTGATATAATCTTTTCTATTTGGGCTATAAATTTTTTCAGGTCAAAACATTATGCTTCACAGTTTGTATTAAAAATAGCAATTCCCTGTTCATGTAACAGTAATATTAAATAAATAAATCATAATCTATTACATCTACTTTGTTCTATTACTCCTGAAATAACCTTTGGGTGTCCTTAGCTTCATGTTCTTATTCTCCATTACATAAGCCATGTCATTTTTCCCTTGCTGTTTTCACCTATCACAACAAAAAAGAATACATTCAGAATCTATGAACAGGAGTCAAAATACTGCTTTGACAGATGACCATGCCCACATCAAATATCAACTATGCTCTAGATGTGCATTTATCCAGATAACCAATTTAGTATGTGAATGTTTCTTTTCAGCATGTAAAAAATGTGCTGTGTTCTTACAATTAACTTTGCTTCCCTCCCAATTCAAGCCTATCCTAAATTAATCATCAGCCAATCAGCCATGTCCTCTGGAGTCTCTTGCACACTGAAAAACATATCCATCAATACCAATTGCATGAAATATGATTAAGAGGCTCATTACACAATTCTTCTGAAAGAAGTTCTATATAAATTCGCAGAGAAAATGTCACATAACATCACTCACTGATAACTGAGCCTACAGTAATTCAACTGCTCTATGAAATCTACCTAAATATTGTTTTTTAGGCATTTGCCAAGCAACTAAAATGAATCCCATGAAATGGAAAGGTCAGCTATCATTCATAGTTTGAGAATAAAGAAATATATATATATAAATACATATATAAATATATAAAAAATATATATAAAGAAATAAAACTGATCATCGAACTATTCAACTTGAAGCACAGTATTCAAGGGTCACATATTACTGTTAGTAAAGCAAATTCCACTTTGGAGTTTCTTTTAGCATGTCAATGTCAGACAGTGCTGTATAATACATAGCCCCAAAGAGCTTACCAAATCAAGGATATATACAAGGGATTTGTTATGTTACACTCTGGATACAAAAAGATATCCCTTTATTGGTATCTTTCAAAATAAGTAATGTAAATTGCAATAAGAAACTACTCTACTGTTTAGAGAACCTAAGGATGTGACATTTTTTTCCTGTTTGTATATTGGACATTCCATCAAGATCAAAATGATTTTGTTGGTTGTAACAAAGCACAGGGACTTCATTCCCAGTCAAAATAAAAACTTCAAGATTAAAAAAAAAAAAAAAAAATCCCCAAAATTTGTTGCAAGTTATATCCTTGATTCAACCTGCATCAAACATAATTCATATTTTTATAGAGTTTAAGAGTGTGATGCATCTTCCCCAAAGCTCTGTTTAGCTACACAAATGTAATTTAAGCCACAAGGGAAAATAGCCACATGCTACTCCTAATGAGTTGCTGCGTCATCACTAAAAAGGCTCATATTCAAAATCTGTCTAAGTAGTGCAAAAGAAACAAAATAATTCTACAATTTCCATATCTAACTCAGTATTGAAATAAAAACCATACAAAACTGTGAACTATTACAGATACAGTAAAGTTTTTCTTTCCAATATTTCAAAATGAGTAAGTCACCACAGGTGGTCCTGAATATCAAAATTATTGTTTATTTTATGGCAGATGCAAGAAAACTGAATTGCAAGGACACTGCCATGCAAAGCACTGCATGAAACTCCAATAATGCAGTCTGTCCTAATAAAAGGCACCTATAAGCAGGCCTGCCTTTTGGAGAATAAAGAAAGCAGCATAACTAAACCCAGATTTTTTTTCCAGCATTTCCAGTCAAGCACAGAAAAGCATGAGTCACATTTGCAAATTCTGGCTTAAATTGGTTTAATGCTTCCCAGTGAATGCATAAGCCTATTGTTCACATCCTTCGATGATTTTAGCAAGTGATATCAAAGGCAAGCCCAGAATAAAATTGCAATAAAAGTCACTTAGCTCTTGAACTAGCATTTTAACTACCACAATACATTTAACTGAGGAAGGCAAAGCTTCTCATGACTTTTTTTCCCCCTCCAAGAAAAAACCATCATCCAAACTTGGACACCTTTAAGGGACTTCATTTTAAAAACACTGCATACAATACAAGTGTCCCACCTTAGTGTATGCAGGCTCTAAACCAGTGGCTGTACAGCAAGGCTTAATCTAACAGAACTGTAGTAACAATCTTAGTTGTTATTATAATTACCTTTTTTAGAAGCCATTTCTATAATGGGATGTGAATGTCATTAGACACTGACATCCAAATGCTCCAAGCAATAGTAAACTATGGCAATTACTTCTATTCTGCATCTTAACTGCAAAAGCATACTTGTTATGTGAGAAGTCTAATGCTGAAATTTTAAATGGTTCATTTTATAAGAGTTTGCACTAGATATCTTTCCTATCTTGCCCATTTTATGAGTGTTTGAACTAGATAACCTTCATATCCTTTAAAATAATTCTACTTTCCATTATGATTCTAAATCTTGTTTTCCATTAAGAATATAGTACAATTTTGCTAAAGTATCACCCTTAATTCCCACAAACATATTTATTAAATTCTTTAATACAAAGGCAAAGTAATAAAACCAGCTTACTGACTATTTTTCTTTGTTTTTTTCTACCCTTCTACTGATAAAAACTTAAAAGAGTAAACAAACACTGACAATTTGCAAAATAAAACCAGAATGACTTGACTAACCAAGCTTGTGTTAATGTTGCAGTCATTTGTCACAGCAGTTTTCATCATCAGCTAAGCTCTATCCTCCATCAGCTATTTCCTCTGGAACAAAAGCCTCTATAAAATAATCTCTTCACTTTATTTTTAGTTGTCTGCATTTGACCCTACTCATTTATCCTTTGGCTTTTCCTTCAACTCTAACAAAGCAAACCCCTTCTGAGCTAACAGACCACAACAACATAAATTTAATAAATTAATAATAAATTAAATAAATTTCCATAAATTCTTTAGGCTTGAGACCTATTCTTTCTTGGCTGAAATCTAATCCTGACAAGGTAGCTAAGATTAAGTGCCAGCTACAAGAGCTCCTGAGAATGCAGATGAACATTTCACAAGTTGTTCTACTATTCCTAATTTTTATATAAAACGGGCTTTGCATTTGTTGCCTATTTGCATACCTGGCACTCTATGGCCCTGGAAGGGCAGGTTATTTCATCAGTAGCTAAGAATGTTCCACACGTCTAAGGAGATGGTAATTTGATTTTTGCACACATACACACACAAACTTGTGTTCTATACATACAGAAATAATGGATGGTGAAGAGTATGTTATGCTGGGCTGTAGCCATTATTTTTTCACTAAGTGGATTCACAAAAAGCTTTTGACAGAGGCCTTTAAATGGCTGGAAGGAAGACTAGGCAAGAGAGAAAAGAGGAGAGATCTTTGCCTGGGTAAGTGAGTGAATACATGAAACAGTGAACAAGAAAAGACCAGCCAGTTTTCACAGGGAGTGATGATTCCAGTGGAGTACTTAACACACATATGCAGAGCAGTTCGAGAAAAGGGCAAGAGCAGTGCAGGTAGAAAGTCCACATAATGTGATAAACTGTAAAAGGATTGCATGGAATAAGCATATGGTCTCTAAAATGGCAATTATAAAAATGAACACACAAGTTTAATAAAAAATCATCCCAGTCCTCAGCAATAAAAATAAACAAAAAACAAATTAAGAAAAGTAATCAAGGCTTAGAATTTTTATTTTTTTTTCAAGAGACAACAAAACAGAAATCAATCCTATGCCCACACAGAAATTTGCACCTTGCCTACTACATGCAATTCCCTCAGCTCACAAAACATATACAGAGCTGTCAAAACTTTGGAGAAGGTAAAAAAGCTTCATCAAGCATCCTGCACAGCTTCCATTTAAATAGCATCTGATTAAGTCAAAAGTTTCCAGCCTGGAAAAGAGATGATTGAGTGACATGAGAAGAACCAATGGTTATCTTTTCCAATAGAAGAACTAGAAGGAATCAAATTAAACTGGTAGGAATCAGATTGACAATAAACAAAAGCAGATCTTCACACAACAGGCAGTTGGCCACTCTGTAAGGTGGATGAGAAATATTACACAGGCCCAATAGGAAAGAAGATAAAAGCTTAGAAGAAAGACCTATTGAGGACTGCTGAATATACGCCCTAAGCTGAACACAGCTGGGGAATTCTCTGGAACACATCACATCTACTTACCCTGGATTTACTCTTTTTCACCAGACATCACACACAGCTACTGCTAAAGCAAGTAGCCAATGATTCAACTCAGTGTGGTCATTCTTACGCTCTCACCTAAGGCTGCTAAGGGCGTCTCCCTCCTCTGAGGCATTACCTATCAGGTAGCAGACTGAGAGGCAGTTTGATTCATTCATCATTCACACATTCAGTAAGAGTGGATTGGGATTTAGAGAAGTTTTTGATGTCTAAAATTTGCAAGCTGGCTGGCTCAGGCTGACTAATTTCTGCCAAAGATCAGCAACCAGCAGCACTTTACGAAGCTGTTAAGGACAGTCAAATGCAAAGCTGCCACTGCTTAAATCCAACCTTTCACAAGATTAAGGCCTACAGAGACATGAATTCAATTTGCTAATATCATATTTCAGTCTACTAAAATGAAGGCGTTAACAGGATGTAAAACAATAGCCCTGTTGACAATGAAGCAACTGAAAGATTTATTTAAAGAAAGGTATCTCCTCTAAACTTCAAACAAGCATGTTGTGCAACACAAAAGCCAGAACTGCATTGTAATGGGCTTCTTATAAAAACACAGGAGACTGGAACACTCCCTTAGGGAGTACCCAAAAGAAAAAATGCTATTTCAAGAATGTGAAAAGATTCTAACACCTCTCTGACTTCTCTGTTGGATACTTTTCATGTTATCAACATGGTATGTGGGTCCTAGTCACTGAAGCTAAAAGTGATATGCTGCCCAAATAATTCCCTCGGGTATTTTCAGCTTCACTACACCCACAGAATAGTTTTAATTTTTCCTGAGGTTGTGTAGGAAGATGCTGACAGATACTACGAGATATACAAGAGCATCTGCTGCATCCAGGAATGTTCTGAAACATAAGACTTCTTCACCAGACTATAGGGACTGAGAAGAAAACAGCTACAAAATGTTTCTCTACCACAGGCCTGCCCCAATAAATTGGTTTTCATGGGCAAACAGTAAGCAACACAGAAATGCAGCTGAGCCCAGCCCAAACTCAGAATACTTGTTATTGCAGCACTGCAAAATTGAACTGAGGTAGACTGGAGCAAGCAAAGATGGTAAAGAAAATGGACAAACAGAGGACCATGGCTGTAATGACTCCTTTCTCTCCTGGTTTTAAACAGAGAAAATGCATCAATTCAGTAGCCAAACACCACATGTTGTTATCACACTCATCTGAGACAGTGAGTCACAGTCTACCATGGCCTATCTCACTAACTGCAGAGTTGATTTTGCCATATCCAACCATGGTGCACATACGCCTACCATACTGGCACTTCAAAAAAAAGGAAAATAAATAAACCCAAGATGATACTGCAGCATATAATCTACAATCCAACACCGACAGAATTGCAATTTGTATTTGAATTGAATTAATTTATGAACTATGAGAGTTGCAACAGAAATATATTTATGCAGGCAGAATAACAACTGTTGGGAATTTGAACACAGAATTCAGAAAAGAGAAGATTCTTGTAGATGTTATTGTTAGCATCAACATTGCTGAACTGTGGGAATTCCATCTGCAGCAAAGAAGAATTGCTTCAGAGCCTCACAGAATAAAAACTCATTAACTACAAAGATAAGGATGAACAAAATAGAATAACCCAGACACATTTCCTTTTTATTTCATTTTGAAAGAATATTAAAGTATTTCTTTAGAAAGTTTTAAAAAGTTTTCAAACCATTCCTGTATATACTCCAGAAGTAAGCTTTTGTTCAGATTACACAAGACACCTCACACCTGCCCATGTTATATTACTTCCAATGCTTTGATTTAATTTAGTAAAAGAGTTGAAGAGCCTATATCTAACAATTATGTGAGAAGTGAAGGAATGTGCAGTTTTCTGGAAACTCATTTGTAACTAGATTACTGAAGAATTAGTAGTAATATTCTAATTTGTATTTAAACTTTTATCATAACCTAATAATTGAACTCCTTTTTTTCTAGGCCTCCCCCTATTTTAGACAAGTTACTTTTTTTTTTTTTTTTTTTTTAATGAGAAGCAAGCAGCACTGAGCTCTCATTCTCAAGAGGTGGCATATAGGCAACATGTTCACAAAACCAGACAGATCCAAGATCTCCCTGGACAGCCCATTCCAGTGCTATGCTACCCTCAATGCAAAATTCTTACTCAGGTTGAGCGGAACTTCTCTTATTTAAATTTATGGCCATTGCTCCTTATCCTGTTGTCCAAGAAGTTCAGCAGCAGCCATACCTATCCATATGTGGCTTGGGGCAAGGGAAGGACTGCAAGTGGAACTACTGTTTGTTTGGAAGAACAGAGGTGATTTGGCCCAATGGGAAGGGCTTACATTTTTAAAGGTTATCTGGAAAGACAATTTCTAAGCAGCATAACTTTGAGGGTACAATAGAAAGGAAGATACTGGTTTTTTAGTAGACTCATACCAATGGTAAAATACTGAAAGACAAAATCACATTATACTGCAAAAGCAGCAGGTAACCCTGATTTCTCAGAACTAGGTCTTTAGATCTATCTTGAAGACATATCAGGGACAGCCTTTTCCTCTTTATGATTAATATAAAAAGATTTCAAAAGCTATTTGCATCAACCACCCTTTCAATCCTCAAGGACTGATTTATAAAAATTAATTCCCTAACCTTCTCATGAAACAATGCAATATGCTGTAAAATATGATCAATCAGCAACATTGTGGACAAAGGAGAAAACTATCTGACAATGGACAGGAAAGAGAGCACAGAAAACCCCTAAGAAGAAACTGCTTAAGAACCAACTGTGACAGTTAGTAGTACAAAGTCTGTATGCAAAATTATTATCTACTATTTCATTTCAGATAAGAAAAATTCTTCTAAGAATTGAGCATGCTCCTTGTGGAAAAAGAATTAGAATATTATTGACATTTTAAAATCTATTGCAGATAATTAATGTAATTGTTCATCTAAATTAGATGGAAAATCTGCATCTTTTTGAGAAAGATCAAAGTCCTGCAACTTAAAACCCACTCAAATGAAAAGTAGGGAAGAAGAGTTTTTCTGACTGGAAAACCAATGCATTTTGTACAAGAAAATCTTGAGGTTATATAACCACCTGCCAACACTGTAAATGCCTACTAATGAAGTCATGCAGTAACATTTCATTTTGCTCCCAGAGGGGAAAAAAGCAGAAGAATCTTTTAATTGGAAATGACTTAGCTTGCTAGAGCTATTACAGTTACACATATTAACTCAACTGCCTTGTCTCAGTGCAATAGATTGAGACAAATGGCAAATCACAGCATGTCAATATGGAAAAGTTTGCCTAAAATGTTGTTTGTTGCTTTAAAAAGAACACATAAAAATACAGATGTTTACTATTTTTTATAGTGGTTTTTTAGAGTATGGAGATAACTACTATATTCCTTAGGACATTTTGAAAGAAGAGGTACTTCAGGAGCAGAAAACAAATTAAAACTTCTAATTTTCAAGTGTCTAATACTGCAGTTTAACTCTGTATACAGTCTTTGTATCCAATTCCCTAAGGGATTTTTTTTCATAAAGAGAAAATCCACAAAATTTTGGTGTACAAATGTAGTAAGTTTCCAAACCAGGAGTTACCCTTAGGATTTAAACTTCCATGTTTCTGCATAGCTGGGACTGTGAGACTAACTATACCAACAGGAAGAATAGAAGGCCTGCTGCTACCCTAGAAGGCTGACCTTTAAGAATTTTGCTGAAGCTCAGGTCTCCAGTTTGTCTTAGGAAAGCAAAAGATTTTACTCTGGACAATATTCTGAAAGAAAATTTGAGAAGGAAACTTCTGGCCCTCTCTGTCCACTCTTCCCCACACAAGTGGCTCCAATTATGCCAGTCTGTAAAACTACATACATTTAGTTATCCTTCTAAAGCATTAACTAACTTTTCTTTCCAGTAAAAGAGAGACATAAGTATTGATTTCTAAGAAAATATGCTGCTCAAGGAAACACTACAATTAAAACACTAAACACTACAATTTAAGTAGACACAGAACGAAACTGCAGGAAACTATACAAACCCTCCATAGAAAGCAAACATTCAGTCTCTTGTAGAAGCTGTTTTACAACAGTAGTGCCACCAATAGTGGCAAAAAGAGAAAACAAACTATTCATTTTGATAAAGCCCTGCATAGAATTGAACATATTTTTGGAGACCTGGAAAAAAGACTGTAGTGGACTGATGCTGGCTGGATGCCAGGAACCCACCAAAGCTTCTTTCTCAGTCCTCTCCACAAACAGACAAGGGAGAGAAAATATAGTGAAGTGTTCATGAGTTAAGGAACAGGAGAGATCACTCAGCAAGTACTGCCATGGGTAAAATGGACTCAAATTTGGGATATTAATAGAATTAATTACTAACTAAACCAGAACAAGATAGTGAGAAGTGAAATAAACCTTAAAAACAACTTCCCTGCACCTTTTCCTCCTTCTCAGCTCTCCCTCCTCCCCCAGCAGTGCACGGAGACAGAGAATGGGGGTTATGCTCAGTTCATCACTGGCAATTTCTCCCTCTGCTCGGGGGGGGAGTGTCTTTCCCCTGCTGCACCATGGGGTCCCTCCAAGGAGAGACAGTTCCCCATGAACTTCTCCAGTGTTAGTCCATCTCACAGACAGCAGCTCTCAACAAAGTGCTGCACTGTGGGTCACTCTTCCACGGGGTTCAGTCCTTCAAAAGGACAGGCTGCTTCAGCCTAGGTTCCCCACAAGTCCTACTAAAAAACCTGCTCCAGCCTCAGCTTCTCTCTTCACAGGTCTTGCAGGTCCCTGCCAGGATCTGGCTCCAACTCAGGTTTCCCAGGGGTTCAGAGACCTCTTTCAGGTATCCACCTGCTCTGGCTAGGGTCTCTTCCATGGGCTGCAAGTGGCTCTCGGCATCCTTGTGGCTCTCCTTGGGCTGCCTCACCACGGTCTTCACCATAGCCTGAAGGGGAATGTCAGCTCCAGGACTTGGAGCATCTCCTGTCTCTCCTTCTGCACTGATTTAGGAGTTTGTACAGTTGTTCCTCTCTTATATTCTCACCCTGCTCTTCTCTGGCCACAATTACATCTGCACAGTAACTTTTTCCCCCCCTTGTTAACAGACTATAGAGGTGCTACTATCATCCCGTGCTTGGTTCAGTCTTGGCTGGCAGTGGGTCCTGGTGCGTTTCACATGAGTACTTCATAAATGACTTTAGGGTTGGAAAAGTCTCAAAGTTTCATCTAAGAATTCCTCCAGGGAAAAAGTAAGGTTAAAAATTCTATAATATTAACAGTTAAGTTTGAAGTACGTGAGTCTGGCCTTTATGGCCACTTGAGAGAGGCCTGGCACTTCCAGATTGTCACTCCTGTCATTCTAAATAAATCTGCTATTCTCCTTTATCCTCTTCTGGAAATGCTTCTTTCTTTTCACCAACTCTAAAGTTAAGCTTGATTCATTCTCTGAAGTCTTAGAAAAAGAATACCCAAGTAGCTCAAATTAGGTAAAATCCCCCTAGAAATAAAAAAAGCAATAATCTCCGGTTAAATACAAAATATTATTACTTTTTAATCAACTCTTGCTTTTTCTAATTTATTAGAATCAGGAACATAGTGTAACTTTCTTGCCATCCTCCTCCAGAATATAGATCTTATTTCACAATATTCTAAAAAAATATTTTTGTCAATTAATAAAAATCTGTTTGCCTGACTCCAGAAAGCACAGGTTCCACATGTATAGCTGATATCTAAAGTCTGAAGAAGACATCCTACCAAACCATAGAGTTTAGAGGCAGACCAAATTACTCAGTGCTGCATAAAGCATTCTCTCAACATTTTTTAAATAGAAAATATTTATGTAGCAATAAAGGGCATTAAGATTTTAATTTGCAGTAACTGCCCAGTCGATGCTAAGTAACACAACTGGAAATAACAGGATAAATCACAGTGCCCCAAATCTCAACTTCAACCAGTAGTTACCAAAGTAGAAGCTGTTCCTACCACACTGTTGGAAAGCTGGACACAGGTGCCCACTCCATGATATTTCTATGCACGGGGTACAATGAGCTCTGGAAAGAGTGTCATAGGTGTGGATGATACAGCACTCTTATGAAAATATCAACCAAACCAAAACAACAGGCACTCTATCTATCACTGGCAAGTCTACATAGTGGCTGCTACAGGTAGAAAGGTCCAGAATCCCTCTCTGTGTACTGGGGTGAAAGGAAACAAAAATTCAAAGCAATCTCTGACACAGCAGGGCCTGGGCATCATAATGAAGCAACATCAGCAACTGTGGCAGTATAAACTACGCTGCAGTAGAACCCATAAGCATGCAGATAAGCTCAAAAAATGAGCAATCAATTGGCTCAACACCATCACAGCAAAAGTCACATCAAGGTTAATAACATTTCTTCAATACACAGAATAAATTAAGTCTAAATTCTAACCAAAAGTGAGAGAGAGTTGACAGGAAGATAAAAACCCTGCTCAGGTAATCAGAGATATAGAGAAGTTGTCATACACTGTATTATTATTGTAACAAGACAAAAAGATCCCCATAGAGAAGTTCATAACACTACAATTACTGTGTAGACAAAATATTTAATAAATTTACTTTGTTAGAGAAAATAGACCATTAAATTAATTTCAGTTTTAGTCTCTAATTAACAGGATGACTCACACTTAAAAACACCAGTCAACTACAGAGCTATAGATGGTCCAACATTTTGAGTGGGCACATTGTAATAAAAGTTAGTAGAATTCCTTCACATGAAGAATACTTTTTCTATAAGGAAACAATTTTTCAGCTCCAATTTTAGATTGGGATTAGACCAAAATTGTCTGAATCTGATTTCCCAGGGAAGATTTTTTTTTACATCTTGGAAACACTTTTTTCTGAAAATAAATTTTATCACCTTTAAAAAATTACTATGGCTTCCCATCTGAGAGCAACCATTTACATCCAACAAAAATCCACTCTCAAGCTGAACTAAATTGCATTTATCATGGTATCATAGAACAGCTTGGGTTGAAAGGGATCTTAAAGATCAGCCAGTTTCAAACCTGCTGCCATGGGCACCATGGACTAGACCAGGCTGCTCAGGGCCCCATCCAACCTGGCCTTGAACATTTCCAGGCACGGGGCAGCCACAAGTTCTTGGGGCAACCTGTTCCAGTGCCTCACCAGCCTTACAGTAAAGACAAAGTTTTAACTCCCTATCTCCATAATTCCATCCTCTAATCATAGAATCATAGAACACACTGACTTGGAAGGGGGCCATCAGGATCATCAAGTCCAACTCCTGGCCCTGCTCAGGACACCCCAAGAGTCACACCATATGCCCAAGGGTATTGTCCAAATGCTTCTTGAACTCTGGTTTTATGGTCAGGTTTTATGCTATTTCCCTGGGGAGCCTGTTCCAGTGCTCAACCATCCTCTGGGTGAAAAGCTTTTCCTGATATCCAACCTAAATGTCCCCTGACTCAGCTTCTTGCTGTTTCCTTGAGTCCCATCACTGGTCATCGGAGAGGGCACCAGTGCCTGCCCCTTCGCTTCCCCTCATGAGGATGCTGAAGACCACAGTGAGGTCTTCCCTCAGTCTTCTCTTCACTGTCTTCTAATCACAACTCCCGTATGTTTTACAAAAATTTCTACATACTAAAATATCTCCCACTTTCTCACTTTACTGGGAATTAAATTCATAGAAAGATGTACACTGTCTATCTCTGTTGGGGGCAGAGGGAGGGGAAGACTTACCATAAATAATTATTAGAAAAAAATCTGAATTGTGTTCTTAACATTTCTTTCCTATGGATATTTAAAGTTGCATACTCTACTGAGTGTGCAATAATCCTCCATTTTCCAAAGGTTCAAATTTAAATCTTGTTCAATATGACATCTATAACCATCTCCATCCTCCACAACAATAATTTTTCAATATATTATATAAAGAGAAAAATCTTGGGACTTACTCTGAAGTAGTCACTGCAGGCTGCCAGCACTGCTTTATGTGCGTGGAATTTCTGCTCTTCAGCAATAAGGGTAATATCACAAAGTATGCCATCACTTCTTTGTTGGTTCAGAGCTGCCAAGACAGCATCATTGTGGGAGCTAGACTGACAAAGCCTCTGACCTGTCAGCATTTCCTGAACACTGAGAGGAAAAAAGGGAAAGATTCTGTCAAAAAATGTATGACACAAGCACATTCAGTCATAAATACAGAACAACTTTTTCTAAGACAAGATAGTTTGATAATTCTTGGAAAGCTAAAAAAACCATGAACTCTTGTCCATAAAATCTTTACACAGCATAGGCATCAGAAGAAAAGGTCAGTATAACAAACCATTATGAAAACTGATTATAAACTCAAATTTATATACTCAATGGTTCTGACATTTCATTTCCTGTACCAGAAGTCAGCTGAACTCACATTTTAGGATTAAATGAGAACAATAGAGGGCTTAGGTCAATGGACCAACAGAAAACTTTAAGTGGTTCAAACTGAAGCACTGGTAAAAAGGAGGGTATATGTACATGTGCAAGAGGTTCTACTAAAAAGAATGATGCCTCATGGTCTCAGGTGGCCTGTTTAAATCTGATGTTGAGTTGCTCAATGTTTTCAGACCACTTCAGGCTATTCATATTTATGAAGTGTTGTGGTGGTTTTTTGATTGTCTGTTTTGTATTGCAGAGGGAAGGGAGAGGATGTTTACTCGGTTTTAAAATACCAAGACCTTCTCCACCTCTGAATATTTCCATGTATGAATATAAGATTTGCATATAATCCAGTCTAAGACTGTCTGATTGCAGCTTCCTTTTTCTGTAGCAGAAGGAAAAGACAAGATAACTGTTGATGCAAATAGAAACAAATCAAAACATATCAGCAAATCCTCTTTGGTACAAAACAATGCAATTGATTTGAACTCTGTGACACTACCAATTTGTATTGCCAGAGAACACATACATGTGTTTATAGAGGGTGAGTTTACAGAGTCATCTCAGTGTAAATGAAAGATTTTTTTTTTTTTAAGGGGTTATTAACTCATCATCTTTCCAGCACAATCATGTAATTCACTGCATATATGTACTATGCAGCTGCTCTGTGGCTGCTCTCCTTTCTCTGCCCCCTCCTACTCCTGCACCTTGGACACCTGTAAACTATGGCATATCTGCCTTGCAGACTGTTTGTTCTGATCTAATCTGCTCTTTTAGAAAGACAACAACTTAGACATTAATTCTACAAGAAGGCTGGCCAAAGAGGAATAGTGTGTATCTGAATTTTACTGCCTCTCTGACAGTTTAGGTTTCATGTATGGACATGCCCCAAATACATTTCAAAAGCACATGTTTGAATTATTTTTTTTTTCCTCAGCTGTTCTGTTTGTGGAACTCAACCTGTATTCTAAATGGCAGTTATCAAGAAATCTAACTTGCTAAAACACAAGAGTTTATAACAAAGAGTAAATAACAAAACGGTTATTTCTCTTCTCTAATTTCTATAGCAAAGTGACTACAAGTAGTGCAAGTATGATACTTTCAATGATACCCTGAGATGGCTTCTCTTTACTTCTGTTTTTATTAGCCCCTCTCCCAGTGTTGTAAATTAAGACCTTCATTCCTCTTGCTTTTTTAACCATCATCCAGAGGACTATTTCATTCAACAGAGAAAATATCTGGGATTTTAAACTGAGTTCTATCACAATCCATTTTTCAATTCAGTGACCGAAGTGAAAAATCAATTGTCTGTGCTAATAACATATGAAGAATGCATACACACGAAAGGCAATTTACCTTGAATTTATGAATGAAAATACATAGAATATCAGTCATGTTATGACGGACTATTTGTAGTGGTATTGTCGGTTGATAAATTCAATAGCTATAAAAGCAAGTTCTGATTCTCCTCTGCTGCAGAAGCACGGCAGGGAAGGAGGAACAGAACTGGAATGATAAGGGGTCCCAGCCATATCAGGGAGTTTTCTGAGCTCCCAGATCAGAGTGCTAACTACTCTGTAAAACAGAACCACATATCACATTGCTGCATAGTTCTGCAGAAAACCAATTCAGTTAATAAATTCTGCAGCGCGTTCTGTCTGTAAGAACCGTGTTCTGCTCCCAGAAAGTAATTAAATTATAAATGACAAATTTTCTATTACAACAATGTGTAGTACAAATAAATGAGAAAGGCTACACTGGGAAAGAGAGAGAAGGGAAGGCAGAAAGCTGAATTTGGAGAGAATTCTTAGAAGACAGTTCATATAACTGGAAAAGTAATATGCCCTGAACAGTGGAACATTACACAGACCCAAAATCATCATCAGACACCATTTCAGATGCATAAATGAAAAATGCTTGCTGCTTCCACAATCAAAAATTCCACGTATAGACTATGGTATAAATAAGATAACGTATGAAGAGATTGTGGGCCTCCAATCAATCCCAGGCACAGTCATTCTTGCCTGAGATAAGAAGCAACAAGGTAATATTTTGCAGAACATGGACATATTAATAACATAACATATTTAATAATGTGAATTCCTATCTAATGAACAAACTTCTTAGTTTTTCTTTTTTTTCTACCTTCTTAACAGAATCTTTGGTAAACATCATCCTAAATGTTAATAACTTCCTACACACTACCAAGTACTATACCTCAGGCACCTCTCAGATGGCATCCTTCAGTCTTCTGAATATCAAAACTTATAATCCTCTAGGGAAACCAGCAAGCGTTCCAGCTAGAAAAAGAGAATGGAGAGGAACATTAAAATTCAAAGCATACACAGCTTCAGCCTTAAAGATCAATACTTTCAGGATGTGCAATTCAAAAGCAACTTTCACTGTCTGAAAGTGGTCTTTCCTCTAGTCTTTTTTAGAGATTCACACCCTGCCATCTGAATGTCCTGCACCTACTGCCCTAAAGGAATGCTGTCCACAAACTCAGGAGCACATATAATTTCAAAAAGGCTGAAGAGTGGTGAGGAGGGAAGTGTATCAAAAATCCTTCAATATGAAGAGCAAACCAAAGGCATGTATTAGTGTTTGCTTACTTCCCAGAATAGCACATGGTTTTTATGTTCAATGATCCTAAAGGTCTTTTCTAACGTAAATGACTCTAGGATGCTATAATCATTCTGCAAATATAAACAGTACAGTACAATCACTTTTCTAAACACAAAAGTTCTTTTTTTAAAAGGCAAAATACTAAAGGGACCATATATAAACACAGAACAGCTGAAGTGTCCAAAGACCTAAATTATTGAAAATGGGGTTGTAGAGCAAATTTTTAACTGGTGTAGCAGCCAGCACAGCTGACAAGACATTTCAGCTTCACAGAAGAATTATAAAATAAAAAATAGTTTTTAACAGAATAGTCAAAAAATATAACTACACTACTTTGACTGCTTATTTAAACCTTGTGTGGATTGTTTAATGTAACTCAGTTACAGTGAAGTAATACAATTCAGCAAATAATGAAGAATGGAAAGATTTCCATATTTTCCCCCTTTTCCAAAAAGACTGCATTTCTGAGCAGATGGGTGAGGTCATAGGGAACTTATGCCAATGATCCAGCAGGATACTAAGCAAATGGGTATGCAGGGCTTCCCAGTGGTGGTTTCAGAACATTTCACTCCCACCATCAGTGATCACCATTCCAGTTCTATTAAGACAATTCACCTTATCCTTCAAGAGACAGAAATCACAGCATATTGAGTTGGTGCTGTCAACAAAGGAAGCAAACACATTTCTGATCAATGTACCTGCTCTTATATACACCCGTATGTCAATACTGATTTCTGCCCTTCAGAAATCCTACAACATGCAGAGACTGACAGAGAACAAATTCAACCATTCCCTGAACTTTAAGAGGCCCAAACACAGAAAAAAAACCCCAAACTACAAGCAGCAGTGAGAGCAAACAGAGGAAGGATGAAGACCTGCAGGGAAAAGTACTCCCTCTACAATAATCAAGGTATATGCATCAAAGAATTAACAAAAAATTCAAACAGTCACACACTGCTTTCAGTGTTTTTACCCTAACAAATCAATCTTCTCCAAACTTTGGCACTCCTCCTTTCTCTTCCAAAGCTCCAGCACTGCATGCCTCACTTAAATGTACACCATGTACACAAGAGTACAGTGTGTAAAAATTTATCAATACTGCATTGATTTTCTTTAGCCATATAGAATTAAAGCAGCTCAACATTTTTAATAACTGGAAATTTTAATGCATTCTTTATCCTTACAGAAAAAAAAATAATTAAGGAGGCACTTCCATTTGTTGCATAGATACGCTGTGCCAGAACAGCTCTAAAATCATCTGCACCAAGAGTTTATTTCTACTTCAGACAGCTGGATATATCTCCATTATCTAAACTGTGATTGATATTGAAAGAAACTTTTTGCATTAGAATGTTTAAGACATACTATTGTCTTTCTATTTAACTACATTTAGTAATCATATTGCTTTAAAAGATTATTTCATAAACTTAAGAATAAGACTTTTGGTTTAAATGGAACACTTTAAATCTACCTAAATCCTTCTGTTATAGTGAAATACTCCTTAATGCTGGAAATTAACAGAAGAAATACAGACCTGACAAAAAGTGCCCATTACATTCTAGGTTTGAGATACATGCTAAAATTGCCAAAAAAAGTTTTTTTAAAAATAATATATTATTTCACTCTTTGTGATTTTGCGATGAACACTAATCCCTAGTACTACAGTATTCTAGAACTAAAATTTATTTTCTTATTGTTTCATTAGTTTTTTCACATCCTAGAAAAGTGCTAAAATGAAAAATTTGCAAATTAATAAAACTAGTAATGATCCAGCAAGCATTGGAAGAACATAATATTTTGGTAGGGAATGATGTACCATTTCTAAATGGAAAAAAGAAACCCTCAATAGTAGTTTCCTATGTAAACACAGTGTATCTAAGGATTTCAAAGGCAAGCAATTAAAAAAAAAATATCACACCATCCATGCAAATGCTTATAACAAACTAATACATCAAAACAGTGTTTGCTCTGTTTGCCTGGTGAAGTGTCAGTCTTTCTACATATACTTTTGTCACAGTCTTATGACACAGCAAAATAAACAGTAGGTTTTTTGCTCTCTCAGGAAATCTTGGAATGAAGCATCACTCTGTCACATCCATTGCACACTGTTAGGCTATACCACTTCTTTAATCTAAATTACCAGTGGAGTTCAGGAATTAGCTGTTCAAAGATTATTAAAATAAAAGTATTTAAGCAGGCAGTATTTCTCTCTTTTAACTGAGCATAACACTGGTTTGGAAACATTAGACTAAGTACTTCAGTATCCAAAAGTATTTATTGGTAGAATGAATGTGCCCTTTTCCAGAAAAAGACTCGTTCATTTAAGTTAATCTTGAGGAGCCAATACCATGTTCATAATTTACACAGAATGCATAAGAGGCTTTGAAAGAATTTCAGTTACATCTTTTCTCATCCTTTTGGTGGGTTTATTTGGGGGGGGTTTATTT
Organism: Poecile atricapillus; assembly: GCF_030490865.1. Taxonomy (NCBI): domain Eukaryota; kingdom Metazoa; phylum Chordata; class Aves; order Passeriformes; family Paridae; genus Poecile; species Poecile atricapillus. The sequence continues at coordinate 39,984,428 of NC_081251.1, read as the reverse complement.
GTTTTTCTTGTATCATTCAGAAACAAACTGAAGGTGCGAACATACTTCTGATTAATTCTTGAAAATACAAGCCGCAAGAATATGCATTTGATTAAGGGTGAAAGGGTGTAGGAGATGAAAATAAAACTCATATTCAATATACTTTCTGAAAATAACTTAAATGTCCCAAAATTCACTATTTCCTCCCCCTTGAAGTAATAAGCTTTTTTTCCTAGTTCACATGTCTGATTTTACAGAGTTGCTCAAACCACAGTCCATATTGTCACAGAACTTATTCTGTTGCATAAACAGGCTTTGTACTTTATAGTGGGTACCTAAGAAACATTTTTTCCAGTCTAATTATGCTTCTCCAAACTAGTGAAAAATGTATATTCATAATGGAAATGACAATATATTAATAATGCCTTTAAACATGCAGGCTTTCTACATAATTCATGCTTATATAAAATAATTACCACATTGGTGGTTTTATCAATAATTTTCCCATTTGCTCTAAGTAAGTAAGAACTGAGTTACAATCAACTTCAGTGTGAACTCACAGAACATGATATAAGCATTGTTTTTGTAAGGTCAAAAATGAAATTATTTAAAAGTCCTGTGTTGGAGTCTGGGGTGCAGACTGTGTGCCCTTGTTTTTAGTGTTTAGTTCTGGGATTCAAGAGAACACTGAATTTCATATTATATGAAATTCATGAGCATGTTTTCATGGTAATACATGAAAACAAATGATAAAGTTAGACAAAAAAAGCTAAAAGTGTAGGGGTGTAGATTAGAAAGTTTCTTAAATCACTGGGTGAAAAAAATAGTTTAGAGAACAGGAGACAAGATGGAGGATTTAGGGTGTTGTCCCTTGTCCTTTCTTCTTTCTTCTTCATGTTCTTCTCCTAGAGGTTTTTGGGTAATAGTAAGTGATTGGATAGAAGATGCCGCAGTGCATCACAGAGGTGATGGGTCATTGGGTCATCAAGAAAAATAATATACGTGTCTATTGTTAATTGGGTAAAAATAGGTATAAAGATAAAAGAACTGCATAGTTCGGGGCCGTTTTGTGTATCAGACACAGAGTGTGCCACAAGGCCTTGTTTGTACCATCAGAAGAAAGAAATGTTCCAAATTGCAAAGATTAACCTTGTAACCAGCCTGAAGAGACCTGTTAAGTTTTGTAAGGATCCTTCAATAAACATGAGAAACAAGATTCTAACGAGCTCGAGAGTTTTCTTCGAATCATAAGGACTGAGATAAGTGGAACTCCCCACGAGGGAGGATCCCAGAAGAATACAGCCCAAAGAAGGCTGAGAGACTAGAGAAAAGTTGTATCCACAGAGAACTGAGCCCAAAGGAGGCAAAAAAAGAGAAATTACATCCTGATCTTATATATGTTCTTAATACAAAAATAAAATGGCATCTGACAAAAAGATTGTACTCTCTTCTTTACTAGGGTAATTACTTCTTAAGCAGGAGTTACTAAACTATCCCACTCCCATTCCCTGAGCCCCAGCCTAGGTTTAGGGGAAAGCAAAAGTTCTATTACCTATGTAGGAGTTAGAAAAACCCACAGTTCTAGATAATACACACTGCTGTGGTGGGAGAGGTGAGACTCTGGCCTTCTCAGGTATTTGGTGAGAGTGACAAAAAAAGTGAGAAAAATCAAAATGAAACACACGCAACTACCATTTCACAGAGTTCAGCTTAATACAATATTCAAGAGATACTAGAAGATGCTTTTGTAGACAGAAGAGATGGTCTCTTGCAAACATGGCCAGGATCAGAACTCCTTTAAAAGACAGGGTGGAAAATTACAGAGCATTTGGTGCCTTTTATCCACATAAAGAAAATAGCTTAACTGTGAAAAGCTGCAGCACAAAATTTGAGCTAAGTATCTTTCAAATTGTTCACTGAGATCCAAGCAGCCAATATACATAAATCTTCACTGCAGCCAGATGCAATCTCTGCTCTTGTGATGATCCACACAAGAGGAAGTAAGATAGAAGAGCCAAGAACCCTTGGGGATGTCTTCAAGCAGGCACTGCTTCACTCCTCACAACAGCCCCTGCTGCTCCAGAGCCACTCACAGAATGACAAGAGACTGACTTGCCTCTCTGGGGAGAACTCTGTTACTCAGCTCTGAATACAGGTTGCAGTGAGACTTTGGGAGCTGTGGAGTCCTTTACATAGGTGCCACTTAAGTCAGCTTCAACCTAGTTTATCACTTCCACTTAAACCCACACCACTTCAAGTTAGGTGCATGGACAAACTGAAGGGATCAGATTTGAGGTCTTTCCTGCAAAAAAGTAAAATTTTGAACCAACTAGATGAGTCATGAAGATAAAGCATTTGTATGCAGTGAAATGGTATTTTCACTTTGACATCTCCAAATATCTGATTTAAATCTGGCCTTTTTTTAAAAAAGAAAATACAACATTTAAAAGCTAACAGAAGTATACTATATTCATTTCATTCCAGAATGGCATCACAGCACATCCTGATAGAGGCTGTCATGGATACAGAACTAGACCATTAAGATTTACCCATGGCAATTTTCTGTTCTAGCTTGGATCCTTATTCACAGGAGCTTCTGCTTTTGCCTGTGGTTTTAGTATGTCAGAATAAATCATCCTTTCAACCTTTTCTCAAAGTAAAAGTCTCTTTAGAAACTAAACTATGGGTTTACTAGTCACAGAAAATAAAGGAAAACATTATCTTGTATTTTTTTTTTAGTCCCATCTCTGCCAAATTAATTTGTCAAAAGGAAAACACCTGGAAACAGATTCAAAGTTTGACTGCAAACCATCTTCTGAGTATATTACCACACTTTTCCGGTATGCCTGGGAGACAACACTTTTTCCTTTTTTCATTGAGATCTTTGGAATTGAAATATATTTCTCATTCCATAAAGAAATGTTCAAGAATGTCAAGTGTGAGAAAAACTCTGCCACTGACAATGTTGTTGGTGAAACCATCACTCAGCTCAAACACAAGTTGTTCAACTAATTTAGTGCCTCAATACCATGACTTTCAAGAAAAAGCTTTCATTGTACTGAAAAAAAACATTAGATTTAATGCAAATTACAACATTAAGGGAATAAAAATATTGAAAACCTGTATTTGTCTGGGAAAACAAAAGTCAGTCAAAACACCTCAAGAAAAAATTCAGCAAAATAAACAAAATAAAACCAGAAAAAAAATCAAACTGTTACATTCTTCTGATTAATTACAAACTACTTTCTTATGAGACTAGAAAGGTCATTGCTACCTTCAGGCCATCAGCTACAGTCAATCAGAATAATGAGGTTTATTTTCTATTACTACCAAACTACTTTCTGACTTCACAGAATAATTAAGATCTTAAACCACAAAAATATAAAACAAAACCACAGGGCGAAAGGCTGTATGAGTAGAACAACATCTTTATGTCTTTATATCTTCTTTGTGGTGCTATACCTTCTACATATCTCAGTATATCAGAATTTGGAAGACTTTTTTCTGAATACACATGCAGATAAAATAAAAAGCCAGGTTCATGGTCATCTGTGTAATTTATGGCATATTTTACATAAACTACCACCTGTTGCATTCCAGTGATAAAAACATATACAATCATGTAACTCAGCTGGAAACTACACAGATGAAGTTTGATGATTTTTAAGACAGGGTTTGCTTCCAGGATGTGTTCACACAATTTCACATATTTAATATGAAAAAAGATAACAGTTTTATACAACTGTAGTAATATACCATTGTGTGCTATTGTCTTAGCTTTTCAGAGCACTCACTGTTGCTGGCATTTAAGCCATGATACTAATTACTCACCTACTGGAAGAGCAGGACATAACTTACAGCAGATGCATTCATCATGGCTGGGAGAACAATGTTATAACTTGATTCTAATCTCATTGAAGAAATCTCAGCTCATGGCTGGGGACTGGACTAGATGACCTTCAAGAGTCTCTTCCAACCCAAACTCTATTTTTCTGTGAACTTATTTTGTCATCTTTCTGAAAGTTAGGCAACAAATATGCAAAGCACTCACAAAATGAAGTATCTAATCCATACACTGAGTTCACGGTTATTGTAAGGGACAAGTCAAAAGGTCTCTGGTCAGTTTTAAGGCATTCTGCTGCCTGCATAAACTAAAATCTTCGTTACTTTGCAAAACTATGCTTTCAAGATTTTTCCTGTAGACCTTATAAAAAGGAAATAAAAGACAGGGTGACTAAAATAGTTTGGAATTGCATGTTATTTTGGAATTTGATTTCCATTTTCGTTGGATAAAAAGAACCAAGAACACGTTCTTCTTCAAGTCTAAACTTTTTTTTTTAGAAAATTTGTCATGTTGCAAAATCATGAAATGGCTTGGGTTGGAAGAAACCTTAAAGATCACCCAGGTCTCAACCACCAACCAGGGAAAGGGACACCACTCACCTGACCAATTTGCTCAGGGCCCCATACAACATGGCCTTGAACATTTCCAGGCACGGACAACCAGAACTTCTCTGGGCAACCTATTCCAGTGCTTCACCACCCTCTGAGTAAAGAATTTCTTTCTAACATCTAAACTAAACCTGCGCTCTTGCAGTTTAAAACCTTTTGCCCCTTGTCCTGTCACTACATGCTGCAAGAGACGGTACAAAGTTTCCCTCATTTGTCTCACGACCGTCACAAGAACAGAGACTAAGACCCTGAAGACCCCAAGGGACTTTGTACAGGGGTTCTGGCTTGGTTGAGGTGGATGCTGGCTAACTGATTGTTTGCAGGTGTGCTTGCTGTGCTGCCACGGTACCCTGCCTTCATTCCTGCTGGTGAGCAGGAATGTGAAGAGTGGCCTGTTCTGCACCTTACACCTGCTTCCCAGAGCAATGGGTCTCGTCACAACAGCCAAGGAATTTCCCCACCTCTTGGCCAACTGCCCCTCACTTTGAAACAGACTATAAAAGTGACTAAGTTACTTTCTCTGAGAGAGATCTCCCCACGGAAGAAGACACTGGCAACCCCATCTTATCCATTGGTAGCTATAACTGCCCCTTTTTCTCTTTCTTTACTTAGTTTTCTTTATCTTTCTCCTGTATCACATAACCCCTGTTGCTGGCACTAAAATAAAGGTGCGCTATTGCTGTGATTTAAACTGAAATCCCTTTGTGTCCTTTTTGCACTCTGAGATCAAAGGAACCGCTCACGACTCCCACTTGTGTTAGTGGATCGTGACACATGGTCTGGTAAGAAGCCCCTCTCTCACCTTCTTACAAGCCCCATTTAGGTATTGGAAGGCTGCTAGAACATCTCCCTGGAGCTTTGTCTTCTCATTGCTGAGCAGCCCCAGCTCTCAGCCTGTCTTCATAGGAAAGATGCTCCATGCTTCTGATCATCTTTGTGGCCCTTCTCTGGATCTTCTCTAATAAGTCCACAAATGTGGAAGGCTTCTCTAAGTCAAGTTGATTGTTTTATAGTGGAATGCAACAGAAATTTCACTAGAAACATCATAATTATTTCTCCTGATAACTCTACAAACAAACATGGAAAGAGACATACAGTAGTGAGGTGTGGTTGGAAATGGCGTCAACTTCACCAGGGCCTCACTCAGATAAGCCTTAGATTTTTAACTTTCACAACCATTAATATGCTTTTATTGAACACAACAATTATTCTTTTTTTAAGAGTCAAAAATACATAAACATGTTTCTGAAACTACTTCAAATGTGCATATAGACTATTAACACCAGATGGGAATATACAGTACTGTAGTCTACAATCTTGGTAATTGGTCTACATGAACTTTTCATATCTGTGACTGAAATATTAAAAAACCTCATAAAAATACTAAGAAAAGTGTGATTTCTTGCATAACTGAAGTGATCATGTGTCTATACAGCATTTCCAGTGAACAAGTATTTATATATTTCAATAAAATCACAGAGATTTTTTACATCTCTATGGGACATGCAATAGCCCTTCAACTTTTTCTGTGAAATAGCATTCATGAAGTTAAAACTAAAAGGCTGTGACTACCAGCAGTTAAGTAAACATGTACCTCCTAAGAATGGCCTTCAGTAGCCACATGGTGGCAGAACTATGCTTCAGTATAACTTGTACCTCCAGGACAAGTATTTCAGTGACAGTATTTCAAAGACTGGGTTCCCCCTCCCCTTACAGCATAATTACAATAAAGTAAAATACTTGCTCTGTGTCCAGTGGGTGCTTTCAATGCCAGGAATCGGGGGGGAAAAAAAATGTCATTACATAAAAGCACAATTATACTGCAGTTCTATAAACATCAAAACACTGCAACAGGTTACTGACCTCCATGTTTCTATTTTGAAAAAAATATTCAAGTCACAGAGTAACTAATCACTAAAATCCCTATCAATTTTACCCCATATAGAATCAAAGAATCACAGAATGGACTGGGTTAGAAAGACCCTTAAAGATCACCTAGTTCCAACTCCCCCTCCCATGGGCAGGGTCCACTAGCCCAGGTTGCTCAAAGTCCCATTCAACCTGGCCTTGAACACACTCTCAGGCATGGAGCATCCACAGTTTCTCTGGGCAACTTGTTCCAGTACCGCTCTGCCCTCTGAAAAAAGAATTGCTCCCTGGCATCTAGCCTAAACCCTGTAAAACCATTCCCCTTGTCCTGTCGTTACCTGCCCATGTAATTCAGTCTCCCTCCTTTTTATAAGGCCCCTTACTCTAAGGCCACTGTGAGACCAAGCTCCAAGTTGTTCTCCACATTGAACAATTCCAGCTGTCTCAGCCTGTGTCTGCAGGGAAGGTGCTCCTTTGACCATCTTTGTGATCCTTCCCCAGACCCTTTCTAACAAGTCACCATTTCTTGTGTTGAGGACCCCAGCACTAGACACATAATTGTCTTATGGACTATTCCTCCACTCTTCAATGTAAGAGAACACAGATTTGCAAACACCTTTCTTTTAAGAGAAATAGGCACCAAAAGATTTAGCTTTAAGCAAACTGGGCGGAGGGTCATTCATTTTGATGATGAAACACATTTTGATGAGGCCAAGAGGGAGATGCCAAATGGGAAAGAAGTAGGAAGAGGAAACAAAAACAACATGGGGGAAGCTGGTGATAAAGACCAGTTTACAGTTAGTTCCTGGGTTTCCACTGTTGCAAAGGGGAAGGGGAAACTGTGGAATAGTACACAATACTAAAATCAGATGAGTATCTGGGAAAATAGATGAGAAAGATGGGTTTTTCTACAGATGCAATCATAGGAAGAGAAGCCACAGGTCATCAGGGAATAATTCTAATTGCCGGACAAGAAGACTGACTGCTCAGAAGATCAGGCTGGGAAAGCACACAGAAGGACAAAGAGACAGGGACAGGGAAGATCCTGGGCTAAAAAGTGCATGTGACAAAACCATCAGATTTAGAAGACAGCAATTAAAAGAACTGATGTTTGTTAAAGCCTATTGCATCTAGATTTCAGACTAGAAATCAAGATCACCAAGTTTTGCACCTTTTTTTGTGCAGAAAGAACTTCAGAACATTTTTCTTTCACTTTCTGCTGTGATGGATTAATGCTAATGGTTCCAATCATGCTGCTCTTCTATTCAGTTGGCACAGCTCTTCAAGATTTTTTTAGTTTACCTTTGAAGAAGTGTCAAAGGGTTACATGCTCATGAAACCAAGAATGATAGAAAAGGCAAAAAGCTACGTGCTCCAATACCAAAACTGAAGTTCCCTACAATCAGCTTACTGCAAGAAAAGGCACAGGTATTCCTAATTCCTTCATTTCTTAAAACGTGAATGTTTGAACTCCCTTAGGGCCCTTTTTCTACTCTTAAATTGTATCAAATCTTCTAAAAGCCTGGCTAATGCCATTCCAGCATAAACTCTTGTATTACTGTTTAGCTTTAAGGTGCTTCAAGTATAAAAGGGATTTCTACATGTAGTTTTTTTCTACATGTAAAAAGGGATTTTTACATGTCACTAGGAGTGACAGGACTTGGAAGTTAGCTACAGCTCTGAAGTAAATCCATCTAATTCAGGCCTTTTCCTTACAACAAACTCAGATCAACTGGAACACTTCTTTACTGAAAAGATATATTTGATTTAAACATTAAAGAAATCTAGATTGAAAGAGAAAATCGAAACTAATTAAATGACCAGAATAAATAAGGCTTACAGACGAATTCTCTTAGTGGGTGAGAAGCAGTGGGAGGGAGTGGAGAGGGCTGCCCATCTCCAACTTCTATTACACTCTGCAATCACAAAAGCCATAAGCAGTGAAGCCTGCAGAGTCATCTCTGCTTCTAGCTCTTTACCCTTTACTGCCTAATGCAGATTAAAAAAAACCCCACACTTGTATTTTAGGAAAAATAGAGTTTCCATAATGTACATATCTTGTTACTGTAAGACCATGATTTCTTACATTCATCACCAGCAACATGTTCACACAGTCACTGCTACTTCTATAACCTTAACAAGCCTAGACAAGTACACAGATAAGCCTGGCCTGGGATAGGCAAAGTGGCTCTGAAGACGTCTGATGGATTCTTTGCACCCCATAGACAAAAACCTGCAAGAGCTTTGCTATACTCATGGGACTGTGCAAACCTTACCTGGACAAAAGAGAAAGCTCTCACCATACCACTAAAAAGAAAAATGCTCTCAACTCAAGACGGTATCAATGGACAGATTTACTTAGGGAACTGTGGCATAATCCCTACTCCTTGTGAGTACAATCTGCTAGAGTGTGAGCTTTTGAAGCATTAGGACAGTTGGGAATGGTACAGGTCTAACCAGAGGAAGCTGTGGTTCACATATCTGCTGGGAACACAAGGGAAGACATTACAACATCTGACCTCTCATGCTGGCAAACAGCTGAATGCTCTGCCCAAGCTGATGATAGTGTCAGTAGATTCTCTTTCTCCAAAGATTTATCCAGAATCTAGATTTCATACTAGTGTATTTTACTAAAATAGGAGATCTGCTTTTTTCTCTCATCCTTTACTCGACACACATTCCATTTCTAACACAAACTTTATTCAGTGTTCCAGATCAGCTACCTAGAAAATGTTCTGATATTGACCACTGTTATTAAAACTCAGGGTCAATACAACAAATAAAAATTCCTCTCAGAGCATAAGGGACATACCAGGTAGGGAATGGAGGTGACAGGAAATACAGTCTAAAAAATCTCACAGTGAAGATGCATAGGATGTATTTGTAGTGTGAGTCATAACTTTGACAACATGCCTTAAGAAATTCAGTTTAAGGAAATACTTTTTAGTAAAGTAAAATATCACTCTAATTAAGCTCTATCAAATAGGTTAACAGAGAAACATATAAGTTCTTGTTTGGAAACATCAGGTTTGAATGTGCTCTGTTCTTTTCAGAGACAATCTAAGAATTCATACTTTAAATACTTGGGGTACACACAGATTTAAAGACAGACTCAGATCTATTTTTTGGCAAATGTTGCATCAATACTTCTTAGATTATTTAAACAAACAAAAAAATCTCAAAACAAAACCACAAAAAAAATAACCAAACAAAAAAAATCCAAACAAACCAAAGCTAAATTTCAAAAGAAAAGTAAAAACTCTTTTTTTTTTTTTAAACAAGCTTTTGTTTAAATCCCCAAGGGCACCTTTGAAAGACTGCATAAGGCTACAGTTAGGTGCTTACTTGCAGAAGTGAAGAATTTAAGACTTGTATACTTTTGATTTTTTCTAACAGTTAAATTAACATCTTGTTCTTCCCTTTATATACATGCAAGCAACTTGCAGCCTGTTGAGTCATTGTTCTGAAGCATCTATCACTACCCAGACATTAAACTGGTAAGCTCAGCAAGTCTCTAGGGTTTGTGAATACTGCTCCTAGAACCACACACCAGATGATTTGTGGAGACAGACCTACAGCCTAACTGAAGTTTGTGAATTGGATGCTAATCACTAGAATGCCACCATATTTGAGAAAGCTAAACACTGCCAAGCAGCAGAGAAAGAAAAAAAAAAAAAGAAAAAAAGACATTTGTTTCCTTGTTTCCAAAACAACATTTATTTTTTAATTTTAACGGCAATAATTACCTTGTTAAAAGCCACTAAGTGCTACCAATAGCTACTCATAATTCAAGTTAAAACACTGTTTCTTCTGTAACTTAACAGGCATAAATTAACAGACATGGAATTCCTGTTGAACACTAGAAAATGCTATTTACTGTGAGGAATAGTTAAACATCAGAGCAGATTCCCCAGAGAGCTTGTGGAGTCTTCATTCTTAGAGATATTTAAAACACCTCTGGACACCATCCTGGACAATCTAATCTAGCTGATCTTGCTTAACAGGGAGCTTTGACTAAATTATATCAAGAGGTCCTTTCCAACCTAGACAATTCAGTGCTTGGTGTGATTCTCTGTGGTACAGCTGAGAAGACTATGAATGTACTGCATGCATGCAAGAGTATATTAGTCCCATATGACCCATTTATTCCACATTCCAATCTCCTTGAAGACATTTTATCTCATAAAAGGAAACAGAAGGGGCAAAAGGGGGATATTCTATCAAAACCATAGCAAATACACATGCCTCCACATATCTGTTAGGTGTCCCAGTAGGGCACATTTATGAGTTTCAGTCTTTTCCATTTATTGGAACTGCCTAGGAATCCTTTTAACTCCTGTCTAGAAATAATACCAATCCAAACCAAATGTACTGTAGCACTAAACACTTTTTTTGTCATAAGCAAGTTGTTTTTTCTTTTCTTTTTTTTAGGATAGGAAAGCTTGGTGGCAGTGCAACTACTGTTATATTAAGTTTGATGAACATTTCACTTGATAAACAAAAATAATATTTTGTAAGCAGTACATGTGAGCACATTTTTTTAACATTTTTCCAATTAAATGCAATTAACACCTGAATTCTGTTGATAATATACTGAAATTCACTGTTATTTCAGACCCTGCAGAGTATCTAAGCCATTTTCCAGGGGACATGGGAAAGATGACATAGGACACACAGGACATCCAGTCCCTTCTGGATCAGTATCTCAAGAGGCACTAGACATTCCTATTCCAGAGAGTAAGATGAGCCCTGAATGACTCGTGACCAAGAGCAAAAGAATTTATTTTCTTTAACTAAGTTTCGGGGAGGGTATTTTCAAAGTTTTCCAACAGATGATCATCAACCAAAAGAAATCCAAGCAATTTAAAGCACCTTGAATAAATTTCCGACAACAATAAAATTTTGGCTTTTAAATGTAATAGTTCTGACAAAAGTTAAGGCAACAAATTAAAATATATCAGAATTGAGTCACACTAAGAAGCCTTCTTGAAAGATAATTCTGGTAACTATAATGTCTGGGAAAGCCACTGCTCCTACAGGCCACAGTGGACATCTCTATCAAAACTACACCGTCAGGTAGAGCAGAAAATCAAAATGAAAGGAAACCATGAATTACCAAAGGGACAACAGTGGCCTATTACTGTAACTACTATATCCCAGAAAACAATGAAGATTTTCCTGGATATGGTAGCAACACAACTCTACAAGAGAGCACTGAAGAGGTTTCTTCCCCCAAATCTCTTCTTCATGGGCATGTGTAAGGCCAAAATAGTCCCTTCATTCCTAAAAATGCTATTAAAGTACTCAAAGAAGTCAAAGCTCTAAATAAAATTGAAAGATCCACAATGTTTTTAGCAGAGCACAGAGTTATCAAACTTGTATTACACAGGTTTGGGCAGGGACGGTGGAGTTCACTTGAGTGTTGGCTGGTTTGGGATTTTTTTGGTAGTGGAAGAGAACTTTCATCAAACAATTCATTTGACTAGCTCTTATGTTGTTAATTGCTTTAACTGTGCACTTGATCTGTCTACAAGATCCCACATTAGCATTTTTAATTATTTAAAAGACATTAAATATTGCTGGTACCAGCAGGATCAGAGCTTAACTTCTTAATCATCACTCTTGTTTGAGAGTAAAGCATTTGATTCCAGCTGCTATGAACTTTTAGAAAAACAACAGCAACACCTGCAGACATAAAAGGGACAACCAACTCCACAAAAAATGGTGATAAAATTCAACTGCCTATGTCAAACAAAACAGTATTATTTTATATTAATCACTTTGCAAAATTTTAAAAATTTAACTTGCTCAGACAAAATCTGAATTACTGTGATTTATTATATTATTCTGACTAATATGTTGTATCAGAATACTTCCACATTACTTTTACTCCAGCTACTTTTTAGTTAGTTTAGATTCCCAGTCTCTAACCCACATGGAAGCTATCTAGGTTGCTTTTACAATTGGACCACAGCGAATAATAAAATTTAAATATATCACTGTTAGTATACCTCTAGAAGAATCAATGGGACAGCAGAATCAAACTCAACTGAATTTCTAAAAAAAATTTGACACAGACTGATTTAGGAAGGAAAATGCTAACTCAGGCTCTAACACTAGAGAGTAGTTTTGCTGCAATCATAGGTAAACCATGATCAGAAAATAAACATATTTTAAGTGTGAAATAGCCAGAATAAAGCAGTCATGGTGGCTTCCTTCCCTGTCACCAAATGTATCTCCTGGAATAAAACTGTACCTGAAGCTCTCACCTCGCAAAAAAAGAATAAAGTTTATAGGGCTGAAAATTACTGAGAGAAGCTTAAAAACATAATCTAACACCAGGGTTATGACTCCTACTGGGGAATGTCTGAATTTGTGTAATTACTGACATCTGGGAACTGACTTTTCTAATTTGAATGCATGAGAATTTCAATGCTAAGATTAAAAGCCATTCAATGATATAACAAGTAGAAGCTATCCATCAGTGTCTTGAGCTGGGAACTTTGCTGGCCCAAAAAATGCTGACTGGCACAAAGATAGCCTGAAGCACCCACTCATCTCTTCCAATGGCCAAGCCCAAGGATACTGCAGATACATCCAAAGACTAAGAGGATAATTAAATTGTGTTTGATTTCTCTTTACCAAATGGCACACACAAGAAGCTGGATTTGAATCAAGGAATTTGCAGGGGACAGACTGCTCCTCACCTTGCCAAGGAACTGAGCCACTGTATTGTACATGATCCAGCACTCTAAGCACACATTCACTGCTTCTTTTCCATCTTTGGACAATAAGATGCCTAATGCAGCCAAGAATTGCAGGACTATTTTGGCCAGGTTTATTCACTTACCTTAGTTATTCAACACTACAGTCACCCCCTCTAATCAGGAGACAACTGATCTCAAATAAATAAATAAATAGATAAATAAATAAATAAAGTCTGAAAGATATCTCCCCACCTTGCAAGCACTTTTACTTGTGTATCTGACAGTGTTGCCAGTCACTGAGCATATAGAAGCTCTTGCATCACCACTAGCTTGCTCTCAGGCTCTCAGGCTGTTGGTTATATTTGAAAAGAAAAGTGCCCGTTTTTACCTCTGTATTTATACCAATTTCAAGATAACCAAATAAAGGCTCTTGCCACTCATTTTCAGGAGAGAAAGAGCACAATCTTCATACTAACTAGAACTAAAAGCTATTTTGGAAATTCCTTCAGAGTAAGTGCTACTGGAAATACAAACCTTCTCAAAGATGAATCAAAATCAGATGTAGTTATACTACTAAGGACTCAATAGTTTCCCCAACTTATTACCATGTAAGTGTGGTCTTTGAAGCCTATTTCTCACAGAGAGAGAATAAAATTTTTAAATCTGGACTGGAATTTACTGACCTGCAGCTCCCAAGGGATCACCACCTCACCTGCATTCAACATAGCCCAATGCAGAGACCTGCAGACATACACGTAATTTCTCAACATGTTACACAAATGCTACACTACAAATAGCGCTCCTTCAAATTTTCTAATTTGTTCTGAGCTAAGTGGGTATCTCTACATATTCCAGTTAACTTGTATGCCCTAATGGCAGTTTATATAGAAGATTTCATCTCTTCTATAAAACATATTTCTTTTTCCTACCACCACAGTCACAAAGACATTTTAGCTATTAATACAATTTCCCTGCCTCCTCGGTTCCAGTGGAACCCTACTACCAAGAGATTCTCTGTGAAGACCTAAGATTGCTGAAGACTTCCATTCCACACAGGGAATAACTAAGAAAAAGGTTCTGCCTCAGCCATGATTTTTATTACCATTTCATCAGCTCCATTACTAGTTAGAGTCTTGTCTATCTTTTAAGGCTAGAGATTATTTGGTATAGTGCTGTGGTTGCATGAAAACCAAAAAAAAAAGATGCAGAAAAGTCAATATGAGTTATCATATCATAGTTACCAGCTACTAAGATATTTGGACTCAATCACAAAAACTATGTGTCAATATAAAATAAAAACGGAATATTGATTTTGGGGTTTGGTACCATTTAATAACTACTTAAAAAAACCCATAAATCAATACTTTAGCTACCCAACTGGAAATGCTCTATTGCCTACCAATCACATTATACCGTAATGCTAAGACTCAAAAAATCCCAAGAACATAAAATAATAATGAAAATAACTTCCTTGTAGTAGGCAATAATCTCATTAAGTACTGAAAAAAGAGCTCTCCTTGTAGACAAAGGTTTGTTTGGAGATTTTTGAAAGAATTCTTTTCTTTAGCTAACTTCAGCATTTTAAGTGACTCCAAGATTTTTAACACTCAGAAACAGGTAGCAAACGGTCTTGGAAATATCTTGGGGAGATACAAAAGACTCACAGCAGTATTGAATGGAGCTGAAGATTTTCACCCTTCTCTGAGGCTGGGGTTGGTTAAAATCATTTTCCCTTCTTTTCTTTAGATTTTCTAAAGATTGAAAACAGGAGAACATGAAATGTTACTGAAATTTATCCCAGGTTCACAAATAGCATTTTTCAGTATTTGAAAATTACTTGATTCTTTTGTTCATAGTCTCTTCTGCCTCTGCAAACCATGAATAACAGCCCATCTTTTATTTGCTTTCAGTTTCACACAGAACCAGTTTGTTATGACTGCTCTCTCCTACACAAAAGCTGGTCAGGGTTTCCAAACACCCTTCTGTTTATTTATGGCAAGCTGCAGTGTAAACATTTGCTTACTAGAAATCAGTGCCAGAAATTGCTAAATAAACCCACTGTTTTAACACCTTTTACCCCCGACTATATGAAAGAAAACTAAACACTTACAGTCCACATGCCTTACTCTATTCTACATATATTCATCACAGGTCAAAGCAACTTTCTCTTCTTTCAAGACAGAATGGCTCAGCAGCACTGCTGGCTCCTATACTTCCTTCTTTTGCCTGACCTGGTTTAAGAGTGTAAGAGAGACTTCTGTGGGGCTGCTTTTTAATTTTTAGGGGGAAGTTTTTATTTTCTCTTAAAGCTCTAAAAGACATGCTGGTAATCCTATCCCTAATACCCCTCCACAAACGGTGATGCCAGCAAAATGAGCAACAAGCTGCAGCAGGGGGGCAGAGGGATCAGGAGTACCTCAATCCAGTACAGCTGCAGAACATCTTGTGTCAAAACAGGATCCATAAGGTGTCATAAACCCATTACATGGAATTTTCTGATAAAGTTTGGTTCTTCTGACAGTTTTCAAATGTGTGTAACAGAGATAAACAGATGGAAAATAACCTTAGTTGAAAAGAGATAGAGGGGCTTTTTTCCTATTTCAAATACAAGGTTCTAAATCTACAGCTCAAGATTTTCTTCAACCATTCCCTAGCCATCCTGAGACACAACTTCACTTAGAGAAAAACTGCTGTTTCAAGGAAAAATACCTAAAAGTAAGATATTAAATATTTTTTACTCTCTGGTCTTTAATTAGGAGCAGAAGTTAAACTCGAAAAAGAATGGATAAGTGTTTAGACTTCTGTGCTTTCTTCAGGTCTAAGCCAAAGAAACAGTTCTGTTCGCATTTTTTCTTTCCTCCCACAGAATATACCAAGCAGCTCAGGAAAAAACCTAAAAAACCAACAACAAAGTCACAAAACTCCGAACAACAAAACCTCAGCCTTCTCTCTTATATATTTAGATTCCTGTATATATATATATACACACACACATATATATACATATATATACACATATATATATATATACACACACACATATATATATATATATAGTACCACTTTTTTTTTTTTACTTCCCCCCCTCTTTTAGGGGTTCAGGTTTGCTATGGCTATGACCTGGTTTGCTATGGGCTACTTGGTGATCACACAGTTATCTCCCTTACTACCTGGGCCAAAGAATAAATATATCAGAAACTAAAGACACAGTCTAAGAAAATTCACTCCTTGGGTTTCCACAATTTTCAAAACTCAGAAGTACACAGGCCAGTGACAGGACAACATGTAGAAACATAATGTGTAATTCACAGAATCAACCTATGCCACTGAAGATGCTTTGACTCTCCTTCCCCTGTATGCCACATGCTCTGCCACACATTATTGCCCCAGAGCAGAGGTGTGCTTGGGGGCAGTACTACTTGTGTTGCCTCAGGTTTCATGCTACAAACCCATAATGACATCCCACAATAGTGCCTACAACCAGCCAAATGCAGGCACTTGTTCTACTCCTCCAGCTCTGCAATACATGCAGAGGGAGGTGGAAAGCTGGAGGTATTTATGTCTTAAAACGGTTACAAATTACAACTGACAAGGTTCTGCTACTGGAGCCTTAATTCTCTTCACCTACCCAGCAACACCACTAAAAATCAATGCAAGTCCATAGTGTAAAAGTTAGTTCTAATTAGCAAAGACAGCAAATTCAAACAGCCTGTCTAGCAGCTTTCCTTCCTTTAAGGTAGAGGTGCACAATAGTGGATTGGGAATCCTGGGGAAATGTGAACAGCTGCAAGGAACATAGACTCCACTAATTCTGTGTGTGACTTGTCTTCATCTGCTGTCATTTACATCCAAAGATGCGAAGCATAGAATTTGATGCCATTACGCATGACGGACCTGATCAAAAGGTCTTAAAGAAATTGAACAAATCTAATAAAAGAAAAAAAAAAAGAGGGAAAAAAAAAAAGAAATGGCATAATTCAAACAGTATATATACTTGAGGATCTAGGAGAGCTTCCTCCTGTATTAGATAGCCAGCCCTGGCTACCAAAACATTTTGGAGTTTGACTTGCTTTCTAATGCTGAGTTCCTACTTCTTTTTCACCTCCATTCATAGCTATCCTCCCTAAGTAAGCAAGCAAAGCACATCTCGTTCTTCTATTTACATTTCAGCAACACCTAAGTTTTTGCAATTCTGTGTGTTTGGAGGGTGGAGCCACATACAAGAAATTCAAATGGACAAGACTTCACTTGCATTGCCATCATTCAATTTCCTACACACTTTCCATACAAACAAATACAGCATGTGTATGCAAAAGTCACCACAGACCACAAGAAATCCCCAGGGCATTTTAATGTAACCTCACCAAGGATGGAAAGCCCAGCGCAGCAGGGGAATGGCACACTCTCCAGTGCACTCTGCAGTACTGATGCACTAAAGCCCTGCCACAAAGGAGCTCTTCTCCCTTCCTGTTTGTCTGTGTTTTCTATGGAAACAGAGAAAGAAAAAGTGAAAAAAAAGAAGTGTAGCTAAGGAACACACCAAACTCACAAAACAGGTACTTTTATCTCCACGAGAAGGCAGCACTGCAGTTCAGCCTTGCTCTTGAGACCTCTATTTTGATCTCCACAGTTCACTTAAGTCAAAGTCCCAGTTCTGTTCTGAAAATATCACCTCAATTCTTTCTTTTTTGTTGTTGTTTTATGCAACTAAAATATAGGTCACTGACTGAAAGGGGGCTTTCAAAACTAACAGAGAAAAGGCAAAACCCACAGAAGAGGTATCCCCTCAAAGGGAGAACCTTCCTCTTATTGTTTTAAAGACATAATTTTAAAATTTGTATTAGATCAGGAAAAAACCACTATTAAAGGCACAGTCTTACAAATGTAGCTGTTAGGGGCAAAAAAACCCATTAAGACCAATTTTAGAAAATTTCAAAAGTAAACCTGAGAAATATACATTCCACATATTCTGATGACATTTCTTCAACCACAGTTTTTTATCTCTTTTGTCTTAATAGGCCAGGTAGAGACACATTTTAGCCTACAAATGACAGTAGCCCTTTTACTTTATTTGACCTGAAGTGACACCTGATGGAAAATGTTTCAGACATAACAAGGCCATAAGCTTGTTCACATCTTCTTCAAGATTTGTTATTAATCTAAGCATACTGTTTTCACTAAAACAATCACTTTAAAAAACAAACAAAACATACAGGACAGAAATCAAGCCTTATCAACAGTGCAGAAATGGACTTAAATCACTCTGAGATATGATATCTTAAAAAAAAAAACTCCCCTGTAGTCCAAACTAGTGGTGCTGAGAATTTTTTCCAACTGGTTCCTTACTGAATACTAGAATGAAAGGCTATTGTGGAGACACAAGGGGTTAAAAAAATTCAGGAGTTTAGACTACTGAGGGGGAAAATCCATTAGCTTAAGATCCATCCTAAACAATCACAGCATTCAGGAAAAACACAAAAATAAATTAGGCTCAAACATTACAACATCTACACTGTCAACTACCACCACCATATGTATCATTCCTGTCAGGAAAAACAAAGACAGATGGTAGTAGAAAAAGACAGTCTTCAGATCAACCTTAACCTTCACATACTGACAAATCAAAATATTTACAATTTATCCCCCTACAGAGCTCATTCCCTACAATTAAAGCTCTTCTAAACTGCCACAGCATATTGCTATGGAAATTTTAGCAGAACAAATTCTTAACTTACGTAACTGTTGAGAGTAGTCACCTAACTTAAGAGGGAAAAAAATCACACATTCTCAAGTATTACTGATGTTCTGAAGCCTCTAATTTATTTTACTCATAATTGTTTATATATTTAATTGCCTTCTCATCACAGGGAAATATACAACTGTCAATATCAAGGTCAACAGCTTCCAACTGGTGTGTGACTGGAATTTGCGCAGCATTCACTACTGGAATGTCACTTCCTGAAACAACACCTTTCTTTTCTCAATACGAAGGAGAGGTGTATTTCGAAGATCTAGAAGTGTACGTAGGTGCATAAAGAGCCCTTGGTACTCCCCCAGTTCCCACAAGCTATCTGCCCTGAGTGACTTTGCTGCCACTACCAGCAAAGAACACAAAAGGTTTCCTAATTCACGTACCTCGTCTGTGCAAAACTCCTGCCCCAGAAAGGAAGACAAACATTGCAGGTCCACAAGAAGCCTGGTAACAGACTTCAGTGTGGAATCTTAGTCCAAAATTTTCCATAGTTAAAAGTGCAATTAAAACACACGTCTGATAAATCTTGACAAAATATTTTTCTAGAATCTAGAACACAGACTAGAGCCTGCCCAGAATCTGCTGCAGCTCCTTTCTGGCCTACATTAGACATTTCCCTTACTTTAAATGTCAGGCAGATTCAGGGTGGCTGGTCCACATGGGAACACCCAGACCCAAGGGTTTCAAAGCCCTCCTGGTCTCCCAGTTCAAACTATCAAACTCCAACATAATTCTTTCATTTTTGTCTCTTGAAACTACCCCCCCAGAGTGGCCTCTAGTCTTTGAAATGTCTTCAGGCTTAGCAGGAATGCCCCTCAAAAATGGTCTCCTAAGTACGTTTCTTCTTAATTTGAAGGCTCTAACTGTTCAAAGCCCAAAATTCAGTCAGGTGTAAAACCTAGACATGAGACAAAATAAAAATAAATAAATAAATAACCATTAATTACAACAATTACAAGACCCTGTGAAAGGTTTCTAATCTTTACTTCTTTTCAGCAATCAGAATTTGATAGTAAAATTTCAAAAATCTCCCGGAAATAGAAGCATCCCATCTAGAAGCACACAGTCATGCAATACAGTATGCACATAGAATGGCAGAGCAGCAGTTTTACTGCTTAAGCGGTCATTTTACTTCATAAGCGGTCAAAAAGCCATCTAAATCAGAACACAAAGAAGTGAGGGTTTAGAAATCACTATGTCAAGGATCCTGTCTTTCACTACTAAGTGTAAGTGTCAGATAATTCAAGAAATTTGAGGGGATATACTACTTCTACCAGTTAGTAGTATGAGGGTGGTTTGGGTTTGTTTTTTTTTTTTGTGTGGGGAATAAACTGTTACAAAATTTAAAAATAGGTTTTAAAAAATTCAATAATTTCTTAGGAAAATCTTGTCATTTTGGCTAAATGTTTGTTCCTCCATCTCCAAAGAAGACAGATACAAAAATTCAAAGATTCCCTCCACTTCTGGCAATCAGGGTAATCAAAGTAATTGAAGTCCTAAGAGCAGAGAACACACTGGCAAGTATCATATGAAAGTCGTAGATGGATGAGAAATATGAAGGGTAACTTTTTTTTTCAATAAAAGAATTAAAATGAGACAAATATGTGGTTGTTGTAGGTAAGTATAATTACCCTGCATGATATTTTTGTTTGGCTAGTTTTTCCTAATAACTGTCATCTGTTCTCACACAAGTGATTAAATTAATTTCATTTTTCACTTAATCCAATTCCCACTTCAAGTCCAATTTATAATCATCACTTCCTCATGCTGGCATGACATTAAATTACTGTCATTCTTGGCCATTAAGTTCATCATATTCCAGTCAGCAGAATTGATCAAAAACACCACAGCAGTGCCATGAATTTCTTATTAAATACATTCCTTTTTTGCTGCTTTGCAGAAGCTGATCATCAGTGTCAGAAGCGTCACATCAATTTCTGACTTTTCAGGCAAAAGAAAGATATTCTGAATCAAAAATAGACAACAAAAAAGTTTTTTTTTTTAATGAACACAGCATTTTCTCTGTTCAATTTGCACTTACTTTACTTTGCAAGTGCCTGCTGAAGAAATGACCCATGCAAGCATAAATTTCCATCTGCTGCTGATCTTCTAACCATATTTCTCCCCACTGTAAAATCAAAAGTTATTACTCCCCTTAATAAAAAGAGAGGAAAAAAACCAAAACAAAACCACCTCCCTTGGTGCTATTCAAATTCCTTTGTATGTTCAAATTCAAATCCTGGGTCAAATTCACTTACATGATTAGCAATACACAGACTTTTCAACACAAGTCGCCATCTTAAACACAGTTATTCATGTCCTGTCTTAAAGAGAAGACAAGACTGAAAAGAGATTACAATTCCACTAGAAGATCCATGGGAATCTTGTATTTCTTGTCCAAGGCAAGAATCTACACTATTTGTTCGGGTCAGTTTGAAGCACAGTCACTTCCAAGCCCGTTTTCATAAAAACATAGCCATAAATTAAATTTTTGCATGGTCATCTTTACTTTTAAAACATCCCATTGTTTTCTGACAGTAAAAACAGTGGTTAATTTCATCTTCTGTGTGGTTCATGCTGAGCTACAAAGTGTTAAATAAACAACACTTCAGCTTCCATATTAAAATTCCCTTCCCTAACAGCATTTTCTTCTCACTTGGAATTGAGTGAAAGGTATAACTGCCAATCTAAGTGGACCATTTTCAAAGAAACGCCAAGGCAACTTCTTTCCCTCTTGACATATTAGGAGTACAATCTTTCCCCCATCTGCCAATTCAATAGCTGGCCAAATGTACATTTTCCCCATGTATGCCTATATAGGAATTAACAGGGCCTTTTGTTGCTTGTATGTACAGTAAAATACAATATTTTTATAAGCACTGTAGGCACCAAAAAAAAATTTAAAATTTTGTGCTTAAGAGATGTTAATTGTTAAAAGCGCATTATTTTTAGTGTCCTACTAATCAAGAGGTTAATATTCTCTATCAGTTTCTGACAGTACCCGTACCCCCATACCTAGCGTAGTACTTTGTACATCATAACTGTAAAGTGCATTACAGATGCTGTCAAATTATTCAGAGTCTGAAAAACAGACAAAAGATTAAAGGAGTTTTTCTGGAGTACTTTCAAAGTAACGAAAAAATTTCTCTGCAATCATCTGTAAACTTGAATGACACAAAGAGATGTGACTGAGTAGCTATATATGGGTGGCTTTTTAAGCATCTGTGATAACTGTATTACTTATTCAGCACATCACCAGATTTCTGTCGGATATACTTAAACAACAAATACGGTTTTCAGATAAAAACTCTAAAGAACTGAACATGCCCCAGCGGTCTCGGCTCCTGCCAAACGCTTCATGGAGGCAGATCCCAGAATCAACAGGAATTGGCAAGGCTACAGTAATCCTTTACCCTATGTGCTGCAGTTAACAGGACTGTGGCCTCTGGGTCTGCTTCTGATCTTCTCACGACTGAACAAATGCTGCCACGAACACTTACTCAAATAAGACTAACCCCAACTTGTTTTTGAAACCTTTGTAAGATATTTTCTTAGCCCTACAAAATTGGAAAAATTCATGACAAGCTTTAAAAACCGCGGTCACACTATTTGCTATGATCAACGTCTGCAGTTTATTTCCCCGTGGTAAGATTTAAACCATCATTCCATTTCTTTCACGATTTATTGTGGTGCCTGGTGCCAAGCACGCTGCTTCCCGGTGCTTGGTGTGACAGCTATGGATCAGCTGTCACTCCGGCTCCGCCAGAGCCCGCTCAGACAAGCCGGGCTCGCTCCAGGGGCGGAATCCACCGTGCACCGGTGGCCGGGGAGAGAGGCAGCAATGAGCAACCTGCGGCATCGCAGGGACCCGCGCTTCTTCGCTAGAATTGCTCCACATCGACCAAACGGCAAATTTCGTGCCGGGAACCAAATCCTTCCCCAGCATCCGCTAACAACCACCTGAGCAGCACCTCTTCAATTGCGAGGGCTGCAGATACGATGTTCCAGCAATCAGGGTGCCCGGATCGTTTGCAGTTGCGAGCTCTCGCATATTTAAACGCCGGAGAGGAGCAAAAGCTTGTTTTTGTCAGTCAAACGAGTAGCTTCAAGTCCCGGTACACGAGAGCGCGGCTCGCAGCAGGTGACGAGCCGCCTTCCAGCGCCCGTGTCGCGGCGGCAGAGCCATGTTTCACCGAGCCGCCGCCAGCCGAGCACCTGGAGCACGTCCCCGCATAACCCCGCGGGCAGCGGGACTCACGGCGCCCCGGAGCCACCCCGGGCTCGGCTTCATCCTCCCCCACCGCTGCTCCCCGCCGCCTCCTACGCGGAGCCGAGAGCCGGCGGGAGCGCTGCTCCGTGCCCGGGGGCGCCCCGGCGGCCGGAGCCGCCGCTTGACCCGTCTCCCTGGCAACGGGGACACTCGCCCTCGCCCCCCGCTCTTCCCCATCAGAGCCCCCTTCCCCACTGCAGCGGTGCTGAGCGGCCGGGGCCGCGGGGCACGACCGGTGGCCGCCCCCCGCCCCGGTCCCGGTTAGGTAACACGGGCGGCGAGGCGCCGCCTCGGGCCCGACCGCTCGCTCACCTCGGGCAGGTGCCGGGGCCGCGCTCGGCGGTGGCGGCGCCGCCTCTCCGCCCCGCTCCGCTCCGACGGCAGCGGGGGGACGAGCCGCGGGCCAGCAGCTCCAGCGACGCAGAGCCGCCGTCCCGGCTGTGCCGCTCCAGTGCCCGAGCAGGAGGAGCTTCCCCGCCCCGCCCAGTGCGCAGCGGCGGCCCGGGAGGGCCGCACCTGCCGGAGGAGGCGAGCCGACTCGGGCCGCGGGATCCCGGCGCCGGGTGCCGGCCGCTGGCGGCGTGGTGGAGGGCCGCAGCCCGCGGTGCCCCCGGGAGGCGAGGGCCGCCGCGCTGCCCAGCCGCCGGGGCCACGGCCCTGTGGGAGAGCTGGAGGGAGAAGGCCTGGTTGAGTGAGTGAGCCCTTTAAGTAGCGCTAAGTTTGTAGGAAGAGCACCTGCGAGGCGGGATAACCACGGGGACGGCGAGGTCAGGGGGGCATTTGGGAAGGATGATTTTAGTACGAGAGATACCGCTGGAAAGGTTGAGGTGTCAGCAGGGTCGGAACCAGAGCATCCTAGCGTAGTAAGGCATCACTGCTTTATCATCCTGTTATGGGGTTTAATGTGACTTTTTGAAAATCTTATTTGCAAAACTGATGAGGAACATCCATCTGAGATACAAGTGCCGTGCCACTGTGTATTTTTCCAAATGTCAACTTTGTAGGGACACAGGACCCAGCTCTGCAGTGAGGCTCAGTAACAGCCCTGTTCTTTCAGCCTCACCTCATGAAACTGAGAGGTGGTGGGAACTTTTCTTCCTGCACCCTCTAACTGATGCCATGGTTGTGAAGAACATTCAGGAGAATTAAAAAACAAATGTAACGATAGTGATCCATTCATAATCATCAAGACAGTAACGTGCTTTAATATATAGGAGAAAATAGTATTTTGAGAATTGCACAGAGCATATCTACTTCTGAGCAGTTTTCATCTTGCTACTGGATTTTCTTAGGAGTTTAGTTTTTATTTTCTGATCTGTGAAGTTAATACAAAAACAGTAGATCCCAAAAGTCTCTGCCTCCATCTCCAACATACCTCCATATTAAATTTTACATACATGGCACATCAGAGGAGTTTAGGTCTTTTTCAGATGACAGTTCCTTAAGACCCTTTTACAGCATGTGGCCCTTCAGCTAAGCCTACTGACAGATGAGTTGTTCTGTCATAAGGTGTTTGTGAAGGTATCTAGAAATACCTCAATTCCTCATCTGCAGAGCACACAGTAACCACTGGAAAGTTAGTGCAGAAAGTGCACCAGATGCACTATATGGAGTGTTTGTGGTAGTAATGCAAAGCTTCCCCAAGTCAAGGGTCAAGCAGCTTGGTGCTTATGCAGTGCAATACCAGGCAGAGGCCTGGTTTTATTCCAAAACAGAGGCATAAAGACAAAGCCAGTGCTTCGTTAGAACCAGTGCAACCCAAAACTGTTATGGCTCCAGTACCTTTCCTTGATTGCATCCAAGTGGGTTTTGAACGTCTCCAGAAAGGGATACTGCATGACCTCCCTAGGCAGCCTCTTACAGGGCTCTGCCACCTTCAGTGTAAAGTTCTTCCTCATATTGAGGTGTAACTTGTGTTGTGGTTATAGTGCTCCTTGTCCTGTTGCTGGACACCACTCAACGGAGTCTGGCAATACATCATGCTAAGTCACAGAGATTGACTATTTTTTTATTTTTATTTTTTTGGTAAAATTCTCTATTCTGGAAATGTATAATGAAGAACTTTTTTATCTTACTCCTATTCCCAGCTCTAAAGAAAGACTGCAGGCGTTCAATGATCCCATACACAAGACACATGTAGATGTGAAAGGCTCAGAAGAAATACTTGAACACAACAAAAATGAAGCCTACCAAATCTTGGGAAAAGGTTCAGAAAAAAAAAAAAACTATTGCAGCTACTTACATGAATGCATATTCCAGTTGATCCTGTTTTTCCTTTACCACTCATATGAAAGTAAATTGAGTAGATGGACAAGAGCTTGTTAGAACTGGGAACATAAACTTGCATGAAGTAAAAACGCTTCATTTTGGGTCAGTTGATAAAAGAGTTATGAAGCTGGAAATACCAAGTAATCGATTCTGATCCATGGAAGAGTTATTGCTGCTCTTGTGGAAGAAGACACAGGGCATCCTAAGAGGATCCTTCAAGATGCTCAGAGAACAACAAGGAACATCTGTAACAGCCAGAGTTTCTCCCACATCTATAAATCCCAAGGGAAAACAGAGTACAGTGGAGTATGCTCACAGAGCAAAGAATGTGATGAAACCTTAAGTTAACCAGCAGCTGCCAAAAGGAGCTGTTATTGAGGAAGATACTGAAGATTAATTAAGCACTTAAAAGGAGACCTCACTGCTGCACAAGAGTGAAATGGAATCTATATTTTCATTGAAAATTCATGTAGCCCTTAAAGGAAAGCTGACAATTTGGGAAGAACAAGTTAGAGTATATTGAGATTATGAGCACCATGGAAAAAGTAGTGAAAACAATCACTAAACCATTCACAATTAATAAAAGCAATGAAACAATGAAAACAGATCTGCAATTCAAGGAGAAATAACTGAAAAGAAACACAGACAGATCTGCAAGAAACCAAGATTCCTCTAGCTGAGAAAGAACATGTGGTTTCAGTTCTAAATACACAAAAATTTCATGGCAAAATTAGTCATTTGGTCAGTACTGTTAGTATAATTTGTGTATCTATGCAAAACTGTATCTTAAGAGAGCTGTTGATCAACACAATGCTATCATCTAAATAGATTTGCAGGAGATATTAATGTTCTGGTCAATAAAGTAATAAAGTAAATAAAGATTCAGTTTAATCTTCAGAGAACAGTCTGAAGTAGCAACAGATGTTGATGTCTTATGCATATTTTATAGGTGTCCTATCGATCAGTTGTTCAGCAGATAATGTATTTGCATTAGTTGTATCAGGGTCTTTTACCTCTGTTAAAAAATTTGCTGAACACTGAACTTTCTCAAGTGTCTGAAAATGTGTTACAAAATAGGACTGTGCCATTTGCTAGTAAAGCTGAGCCATTCAAGTTTACTGAGAAGCAAGTATCTGGATCATGAGGAGAATTAAATATCTTGACAGCAATGGTAGAAATTGTCCTGGAACTAAACTGGTTTGTTTCAGAATAACAAGGAAATTTTCTGGTTGATGAGATGGAGAGCCATAAAAACAATTAATATCTTCTTAGGAGATCTCTGTCTCACTCTGAAAAAAAATTACAAAAACAGCCCATGTTTTTTCTCTCATGCAAAGTACTGTGGGAATTTAAGAGAAATGAAAATGGTAAAGTGTGTATATACAAAGAAAGCAAATTAATTAGTGTCCTCACTTCAAAGCCAGCAGAACCTGTTGGCACAGGAGATGCAGAAGAACTCTAGCTTGCATACTGTCAAAAAATCTAAGTTTGAAGAATACCACCACTGCTGGGAAGAAAATGTTTATCTGGAAACTATTGTCCTAGCCAGTAGTAAAACTTCTGCTTCAAAACAAATTCATTGTATCTCTGGATAATTTTGTTTAAAAGCTCAAGGACATAAATGGTAGTTTGTGGCCATATGTTTCATGGACATAAAAGAAGATGGTGGAATCCATAGTCTGTTCTCAGCAATTTCTAAGCAATCTAAAAAATGCACCTCGGGATACTGGTAAATGGAGGGAATTTAAAACTGCTCCGGTAGTCTGCTTTATGGATCAGTAACAGTCCTTCTTTAGCAACAAGAAACAGTGGCTTCAGTGTTTGCAGTAGGGAACAGAAGGTTTATGATTGAGATACGTATTTTTTATTGAATATTTTGTTCTGCATTAAAGTTGCAGTAGTTGCAGTTTGGAACTACCGCACTGTGAGAATATATCCTACAGTACCTTTTATTATAAGTATATCAAGAATTAAAATAGTTGTGTTCAAAGATCCTTGACATACTGCTGGAACTAAAACAAACTAATTGCCAATTTTAAAAGCATTGGAATTCACCCATGAGAGCTACAAACCAATGGCCTATATTGACCTTAAAAAAGGAAAGAGTATGTCATGATGCTGCCAGCTAGGCCCAGGTTCTCCACATCCCTGCTCTCATTTAGAGGCCTGCCTGAAAAACTCCTAAAAAAACGGTCTTATTGATTTCCAGTTTGTGCTCACTAAAAGCCAGTCAATAAGTAAGAACTTATTCAATGAATGGAATTGTCCTATGGCAATTGAAAGCTGGGAGCTAGACAGCAAGCAATTCTGTGTAATGGGGAGATGCAATGGATTTATGTATTATATACAACTCTCAAAAACAACAGTAAATTATGACTTGCAGCATTTACTGTTAAAGAGACAGAAAAATTATTCATAAATAAAGGCTTGTCAAGCTCTTTTACTCTCTCTAAAATCTTATATTGCCACAAATATGCTCCCTTATATATTTTTTAGAAGACTGACTTCAGAGATTGGCATCAGTGTAATTTTTTTATCACAGCAACATATGGCAGTCTTCCCTGCTGCAAAAACATGGCCATGTTTCAGCCTCAGGGTACAGCTGGCTTCAACTTAAAACTGAGACTGCTTTCAAGCATAAATACAGAATTTTGTGTTACCCCTTCAGACACTATGAAGAAAAGTAAATACAAAATTTCTGTCACTGGAACTACTATGAACACTACAGTGCCTTGGAGTTCCAATCACATTTTTTCCTTCTAGTTTTTGGATAACATCTAAAATGATTAACAGTCACTGTGGCAGGATCATGTATCACTCAGCTATCAATACTGAAAACTTCTGCAGTTCAGATTCCAGTATGGCTTCGCAAGATTCTCATCTTATTGTGATTTAGGATGAATTCCACACATAGCCACAAGTTACATCAATCTCTGACCATGCGCAATCAATGTTTGTGTAAACCTTCTGTTCAGAGGTTTTTTACAACTCATCTGTACTTAACCCATCATTTCCTCTTACAGGACTCTTCCTGATTTGCAAAGCTGAATGTAAACCTGCTGTACTGATGTTATCTCAATGTTATCTCAATGTTCTGAAAATTAGCCAGATAAATACAGGCATTTCCTAGCTACATCTAAAAGTAAACCCAGCACCACTATTATCATTAAAAACATGAAAACATGAAACATTACATTATGTTCCATGCAGTTCTCTCAGCTGAGCATTTTCCACATTACATGTCAGTACCACAAACATCTAAAATAAAGAAACAGAGTAAAAGTCCAAGATTAAAAAAGAAAGAAAACATAGTATCTGCAATCCCACCCTCTACCCTCATTGCAACTGGAGCTAGAAGAAAACCCCTAAGTGACTCAGGTTTTCTGCTTGTTGGTGGAGCTGACAAACACAAACTACATGACAGCACCTGCATAAAAGAAACCCAGCAGGCAAAAGAAAATTAACACAGGTAAGGGAGTAACTATTCCCTTCTCAGTAGAAACTATATAAATAGTAGTGTTAGCTGTAACATTGAAGTTGTCTAGGTTACTGCTTTGACCTGGTTCTTCCTTTTGGAACAGATTTAGTCATATGAGGTGACATCCCCTACTGTAGGAAAGAAACTTCCTGACATGTAGCAGGGTGTGTAAGGTCCTGCTTGAACCTTGCAATGCTTCCTCTGCTACGTATGTTTTTCTGAATACAGCCCTGGATGCAGCCCTTAACATTTACAGAAAGGGAAAAAGGAAGTGGAGGTTAGACAAGAAACTAAAAACACATTTTGGCAACGTGTATACTACTTTTGGTAGGTAAATTGCTGGCCACTGAATGTTAACAATTTTCTTATTCCTCCAACTCCCTTTCCTACATTCTCCTACTCCAAAAGAACAGTTGAGCATGGCTCAGCCTGAGGCTGCTTTAAACAAAATCATTCTCAACTT
Source organism: Poecile atricapillus (assembly GCF_030490865.1). Classification (NCBI taxonomy): domain Eukaryota; kingdom Metazoa; phylum Chordata; class Aves; order Passeriformes; family Paridae; genus Poecile; species Poecile atricapillus. The sequence continues at coordinate 39,955,190 of NC_081251.1, read as the reverse complement.
CTAAACTGTTGAAATCAAAATAGTCTGGCACATTAGATGTGATTCTCCACAGCTTTTATTTCTGTGAAGTAGGAGGTGTATTTCTAACATCAAGGAAACATATTTTACTGCCAGTACTCCAAAAATGTAGCTGCTCCATTCAGCATGTGGCTGCTGCAAAAGCATCAGGCTGGAGGCTCTGATGTATGAAAACCTCTATGATCTCTATGAAAGGGATCATGACATGGCTGGAAAAGGAAGAGTAAGGATAGAATCTGGGGTCAGGAAAAGGGAGAAAGACCATGTACTCCTGCAGTGCTTTTTACACTGCGATACATGAGCTTGTATATACTACACTTTATGGAGCCTTGGCACTGCCACTCTGCTAACAAAAGCATAGGCCTTTGTGTAGAGCACTCTGCATGCCTTTGTTTTCAGAACCAGTGAGTTTTTCCTTCCTTTTTTTAATGTTGGACTTCTATTCTGTTTGTATAACAGTGTCTTTAGATTACTCTTCCTTCAGCCTTTTCTTATATTCAGGTCCTTTCTGCAATGGAAAGGAGCATGAGGATACTGAAGATCTGAAAGAATGAGTAAATGCTTGCTTCACTTTTAATTCTAGGGTAATTAGACTAATCATAAGAGGGAGGATGCAGGTGTTAGAAATCTGCTGGGAGAGGGAGAGCTCATAAAAGTAATTTATTGAGCTTAGTCTGTCGGCAGAACCAAAGGATTTTCTATCACGACTACAGCTGGCAGAGCTGACCTCACTGTGCTAACTATGCACAGCAGCAACTCCTTCCTCATGCAGTTATTAAAATGTTAACTGTTTAATCATAAAACTCTCCCAGTTTCTAACCTCTGAAGATGAAAAGAATAAGAACCAGTGGGAACACATTAGAAACACAACATGGGACAGTGAGCATGTATAGTCTTCCTCTACCTGGGACTATTCACTTTCCAGGCACCATCTCAAGAATAGTTGATTCCATATCTGATCAAGGACTTCCAGTAGTTCCCCATGCAAAAGCACCTGCAGGGATCAGATCTTAGGCTGCTACTCCCAGCACTTACAGTTTGACGTTTATTACCTTTTAGTTTGTTTCAGCAAATGCTACCAGCCTTTTATCCTTCTCAGTATGTGTTCTAATAGTTCTCTGTGGTATTTAGGGCATTCTTGTTCTGTATGGCTTCATGTTGTCAGAGCATGAATTCATAGACAGTGGCAGGAAGGGCTAGGTGGATATCCAAAATAATGATATTCTGTAGATTCCAATAATACAAGGTCACAGCTTACTCAGCTCTTCAGTGTCTGAACTAAGACCCCTGCACCTTTGTCAGGATTTGTGCACTAGAAACAGAAGATATTCTAGTCAACACATTCACAGAATAGATGAGTCCACTCACAGTGATACTTAAGTAATATGAAAACCTTAGTTATTGAAAGCCTGTTACTTTCATGTGCATGACTGATGCTGTTAAATCAGTGGAGGAAGAACTTAGTCATACTGGTGGCAGAATAGTAACTATACTTCTTCAGACCAAAGATTCATCTTACACAGTGTAACTGAACCCTCAAAGGTTGACATTCCAATCCTTAACTCCTTAGTTAACAAACAGTAGAAATCTGGAATAGACTGTTTCCTGAAAGAAATCTTGAAGAAGACATATGTGCTATGCTTCTTATTCACCCCCTTAAACAAGGGGTATCTGAAAAAACTATAATGAAAGAAAAGAAAGTGAGTGGTTTTCTGCACAGTCAGTAGGTTGAGCCAGCCTACCATGCAGGCAGAGGAGCCCTTCTTAGGGCTAAGGGGTGGCTACTGGCAGAAGATTCTCCTTTAGAGACAATGCACTTTAGACTGCAGATTTAAATTGCTTCTGGTAAGCACACAAAAAAGATACTTGAAAGTAATTTTAGGATGATGGATTCCACTCTGGGAAGCAGGTCTGCTCATCTAGACAGACAGTCATAATGGTGCAGGAGACACTAAAAAGCAGATTGCAACTAACTTCAAAGAGATGTACCTCTGATTTATGAAAAGTCTAATCCTAGCGAAGGTTACTAGGAATGATAGCCTACTTCCAACTACAGTCAAATACCATTGTTTGGTTTTTTAATTTATCCAAAACAATCAAAGTCGCTGCTCATATTGTTCACCAGAATGACAGACATGGAGTGGAAGCTGGATAATCTGGTCTGAAATCAGGAGGGTTGGGTGAGTCACTCGTTATGTCTGAGATGAAGATACATGAAGTAGCATGGAGAGAGACAGGTTATGGAAGTCATGAAATGAAAAATTAGCACAGCAAGGGCTATAGATGACAACAGCCCTTCCTGTCCACAAAAGCAACAATAGCATACAATTGTGTGTCTGTGTACATGTGTGCATGAATGTTGCCTGGTGGGTCTGATGCTGAGCATGGAAACTATCTCCTGTTTCAGGCTGTGCCCAGACAAAAAAGGGGTTTATGTATACAGTCTGAAAGGAGCAGAACTCAAATGAGCAAGATGCCTTCAGAAGAGTGGTAGAAGGCATCTTCTGTTTCACCCAGTGGGAATAACCTGTAAAATCAGAAACACCAGATAAAATTTTAGCATTAAACCAAATATTGTTTCCATTTAAGCTCCAGTCTACAGGGGCAGTAGAGAAAACATATATATGGTCACCTCTGGCAAACACCCATAATGCATTAATAAAATGCTAAGTTGTAAAAAGAATCAAAATTTAAACCTTTCAGATTTCCCCTATTATTAGGAAACAGGAACACACTTCATCAGTTTTTCATAATTTGTCATAATAGCTCTTACTTATACATTTGCTGACTATACTTTAGCCTTTTACTGTCAATTTTCAATTTATACTCTGCACTACAAAAAAAAGACCCACACCTTATTTATGCCTCAGAAAGACAAACTATCTAAAAAACAAAAAGTAATTTTAGCAAAAAATGTAACTGCTCTTTTAAAAATTGCAGTTTTGCTTTCCACTCCACTTTCAAACCTGTTTTAGGGTATTGTGGAAAAGTCTGAAATATATGTGAACCAATAGAAAGAACAAAAGGCAATGGTTGACATAATCCATTCATTAAAAAGAGAAAATGTATCTTGCTTTGTTACTGGGAGCTGCAACAGCATGTGGAGATCACTGGTATGTGCATTTCAGTACTTGAAGAAAGAGAGAGAACATATTCTGAAATCAGTGCTGTTCTATCTCCCATGTGAAGAGTCTGTAGTTCTGCTTCTTGACCCCACGTCCAAAACCAGAGTATAGTCCATCCACAGGGGTGTCAGAAAAAAATTAATACACCTCACTGTTGTAGCAATTAACCACTACAAGATGACCTGTATTTTCCAAACAGATTGAAGTATTAAACAAGAGCAAACAACTTAGCATGTTCCCTCTGATGTCTGAACAAAAAGTGAAAGACTACAGCTTGCAGAAATTTAAAAATATCAATTGTTCTTGGGGTGAGAGGTGAATTTCCCCATGCTGCAAAGAAAGATGCCCTGCAGGGATCATTTCTACAGTCTGAAACTGCCCCATGTCACAGTCCATTGATGAGAGTCTGGCAGTACTGACAAGAAAAGCTTATCTGCCATAATTTAGACAGGCCATCAACAGACATTTCCTCTGAAGTAACTCAGTGTACTGAATTATTTAAACTCTCTGTCATTCACAGGCTGAGACCTGCTACTTGTAGGTACAGCATGGAACCTCATCTCCTGGCAGCTCTTAGATGCTGACACCTAGTCCCACAGAAAGTTACAAAAATCCCTCTGAGCAGCTAACTTCTACCAATTTTGTGCATGTGAAATTTATGTTATCACTCATCATATATCCTGTAGAAAATTCCTTAATTTATATTAGAGAAACATGAGACATCCTGATAAACTGTTTATCAGCTAAAGAAAACTTGACCATTTTCAGCATTTTCTAGCCCAAAAATTACAATAGTACCTACAGAGTTCCTGAACTACCACTTGAGAACACTGATTTTGTATTTTATTATGTATATAGGAAACTGTGGTAGCTTTATCATGATCCCAAAGACATCTTACATAAAGAAAGAACTCTGTCTTCAAGGAGTCTCAGTAAGTCTGCATTAAAATGCTGGAGCTTTGAAGCTTAATCATGCCCTTATTATACAATCTAAAAATGAACTTTTAGTACAAAGAGGTAGTACTTTAAATATTTGGGGACCTCTTTAATGATCTATTTTAGTTGCCCCCCAGAGCAACTTGACACTTGCATACTTAACCACTGTATCTCTCTATATAATTAGTAAATGTAAGTGTTCAAAATACATCTGTGTCCCACATGCTGCCCCTAGATTTTGGATGCTGTGGGAAGAAGAGGCACACAAAGGGGCTCTCTAACTTCAGTAATTATTTCCACTTGAACTCTAATACTGGTAGTCATGTGTCAGTATCATTGAAACCTTTTCTTTCTAAACCATTCTTTAATGCATTCACTACCAGCACAATTTGGATATGTAATCACTCAGGTTAATGGGGATACATACAAATTAAAATGCTCAGAAGACCTGTAGGAAGAATGTAATTAATTTTCTGTATTATTGAACATAGAGTATTAGGAACTAATGCAAAATTAACTAAAACAATGCAGCATTATTTGTCTTAATTATATTCCTCTCTTTGACATACATTTATGGGTACTACTGCATTAGGTGTAGACCAAATCCTCTGTAGTGGACATTATTCCTGTTACAACACTGCTACAATAATTCATACTGGTATATTCCTAAATCAAATAAAATGTAATATTTTATGGTAAATAAAGGATAATAAATCTATTTTTTCCCTGATCATCAACATGAATACATGTTATCTAAAACTATCTCTATTAAGGGCTTCCACAGGGTATTTTACAGTAAGATGTAAAAGAAACAAAACCCATGTAGTAGACAGAACATAATTACGAAAATCTTTCCCTGTGGATTTCTTTTCTGACACTCATTGAATTACACTCCAAATTCTAAGAATTTTTGATTCATTTCAAATGCAGTTTTTTCTAGAGCTTCGGATTCTTTCCCCCTTGTCATGGGGTGGCTTTACCTTTAAGATAGCTTTGGGAGCTAAAGAAGTGAAGCTGCTGGTGACTGATGGGAGTCTTTTCTCTTGACCAATTATCAGTCATTTCTAAGAATTGACAGCAGTTTTGACTATTGAAAAGTGAGATCAACCTGTGAACACCGCCTTAAGATGTAAAGCCAGAGTTCTCTTGTTCTCTTTGTGTTTCCGGCTTCTGACAAGGTAACAAGGCTCTGTCTTGGCCTCCTCCCCCCCTCCAGGCTGGACAAGGCCGCACAAGGACGGGGGGGAGAAGCAGAGCCGGCCGGCCTGGCTTAGTTTGTAGTTTCTGCTGCTGGACTGAAACCTGACACCATGAACATCTGCAGCTTTACCAAGACTTTAATTCTTTTACTACCTGGATAAAACGTACAGATTACTCATTTTTCTCAGAGAGACAGAGACAATCAACGTGAAGCAGACATCATAAAGCCACCAAAGACAGTGAGGAAAAGAGTTAAGTTTTAGATGAGGAAGAGAGAATAAGGAGATCCTTTATAAGCTGAAATATTTTTCTGTTAAAGCTATGGAGATGGACAATAGTGTTTTGAAAAGTCTCTAGCAGGAATTGGGACTGTTTTAAACACCAAAGTTCCAAAGTTTTTTTGTCTCTATGTTGTCATGTGAACAAGAGAATGGTTGGGTAGTGGGGGATAAAAGGGTTTTCTGGAAGTTTATTCTGGTGTTCTTATTCTTGTAGTTTTGTTAATAAACTTTCTTTATTTCCTTTTAAGTTTTAAGCCTGTTTTGCTCTTGTTCTAATCCATATCTCACAGCAAGAAGTAAGTAATTTTTTTAGTTACTGCTTTAAAACCACGACACCCCTATTTTCATTCTTATTTATCCTGTTCTGTATAAATGTTATTGAAGTCAATAGGATTTTATCTGTTTTTTATGTTTTAAGGTCAGTTCCTAAACTTAGAGTTTAGAATAATGTTGTTTCAACCAGAAATTTAAGGAAAAAATGTGTTTAAATCAGCAAGACTTTAATATTATAATTCTACTGGTGACTACACATCTCAGAATATTAATTTGATCCTTGGACTAAATGCTAAATTAATTTAATGTATTTCTCCAATCTTCTGGTAATGCAATATTGCACATTCATCTTTACTTCAAAGCTTTTAATTAAAGGTTGTAGGTTGTAACCCTATGGTCATATTTTCTTTGCTCTGCAGTCTGGTAGCTTCCCCTGATAGAATCCTCTTCTGGCATAGTGTAGATACATTTGCTTTTTAGAAATTAGATTACTTGAAATGGCTTGTGGAAGCATCCAGGAAAGCTGTGTAATCTCAGTATTGAAATATATATATCTCCATATACATATATATTCCTCCATCTCAATACATCTATTCAAGGATATATATACACTTGAATATCTGCAAAGAATCCTTTGCATGTGTCAGGCAGATTTTTAGCTACTGCATCTAAAAAAATACAGGTAGAGGACATGGACTCAAATGCTACTTACCCAGCATAACACTGATTAAGCCACTGAGCTATTAAACCACACTGTAACTTCTCCAGCTTCTTAAGATCTATATATAAGCCTTCTTTAGGACTGGGATATATATATCAAATGGTTTTAGAAGTGTTCACTGAGGTCATTTTGGCCTTCCTATTCTGCACAAAATTTGGCTCCCCATATGTAAATAAAAGACTTCAGTTTTTCATGTAATTCACACCTGCAAATATACAACTTGTAAATTGCAGAAGAATGCAATTAAAGTGTAAAATGAATAAATAAAATTGTTTCTGCATCTACTTATAAAAGCATGGAAAATCAATCCCTTGATACATCAAGTCACAGATAATACAACTAAATTATAAAGTTATATATACAAAATGCATCACACCTGTATAAATATTAATGCATCATCATAAATTAAAACCATATAGAGAGGATAGAAATATCCTTTCGGGATGGAAAAATATTACATTATTGTAGAAGAGCATCTTGCCAGCACATTTATATCATATATTTGTTACTTTTTATGGGTTATATTTAATGAAAGAAACTAAATTATATTTAATGAAAGAAACTACCAGCAGGTAGCTAATATTCTGGATCCATTCACCAATCCTCTTCTGGACTGTCAGACAGCTACTGCAGTGGCAGTGCAGTAAAATCATGGCTACTGTTACTGCTTCAAGTCAGTACAAAGGATGTTGTTCGTCTTGGGTGATGTTGGAGCACCAGCAAAGCCAGCCACCACTCCATTCCATCCAGTCCCTTCTCACTGCTGGTTCACCTCCTCATTGGAGCTGGTACAGTTGTTTCTGTCACTGTTGGAGGGAAACAATCTGGGAGCAAAGTGCAAACCCACACAAACAAACCAACCGACCGGGCAGCAATACCAGTTCAAGGTATTCACACTCCTCCTGACACAGGCCTTTTGTTTTTCCTCCTGTGCTTCCAGTGCCTTTCTGTGGACCAGTCAAACCATCAGTAATTGATACAGCTTAGAAAAGTTATGGAAGCTCTTCTCTTTCTTAAATCAGACCATCTGTGTGATGTTATTTGCTCTGGAGGTGTTCCTACACCCTCACACTGGCAAATGGGATGAACTGAAGCCAGGGTTATAAGAAATAATAAGGCTGTCAGTTGTCTCAACTAGTATTGTCACTGAGAAGAGAATAGGGGGTACTGAAACCTGTGAGTAAAAATGAAGTAAAAATGAAGTAAAAAGGCATGTGTAACTGATGAAATTAATTCCAGTACCAGGCTGCCTCACTCTCAAATATTCTGGCTCCCACTGTGCATTTCCAAGTCAAAGTAACCTGCTAATTGAGATACAACAATCAGACAGGAAAAATATGGAAGATGATGTCAGGTATACTGAGCCAGAGTCAATCAGGAGAATTTAAATGCAATTTCTTTGAAATTAGTATTATCTGACAAGGAGCTAGTTATCTGTCTGGTCTGGTGTGTGTCTGTAACACTGAGCTTGCTGTGCTTGCCATAAACTTCATCCACATAAGACTTGACAGAAACTCCTTTAAATAAAGCACTGCAGCCACCTAGCCTTGAAAATATGCAAGTGTTCAGGAACACTCTGATCACAGACTAGAATTAAGCAAAATCCTTCAATGTAGATCCTTCCGTAGATACTTCAGAAGCCAGTAAAAGATGGATGAGTCGAAACCAATAAGAGAGAAATAATCTGAATTAAGTAACAGAACAACCAAAAATCACTGAAAGGCAAAAGTGATCCATCAGTAAGTCCATCTCTCTTGAGTTCATCTTTACAAAGTTGCAGGACAGTCATTTTTGCTTGGCTCATAATCAATTCTTGCTAATGCTATGTTCTCTGGTTCTGCCTAACACTGATGAGATAAGGAACAAAAGGATCAATGCTTTCATTGTGTTTACTGGTAAACCAGTAATCAGGATAAACTCAATTCCCTGAATCCTAATGATACATGAATTTGCTCAAGTATCCATTTAGACTGACATCAATTACGAACAAACAACAACACAAAGACAAGAATAGGAAAACAGTTTCAGTGCTAGAGAATGTGAACAGAATCAAATACAACCTGTGCTGCTTCTGTATAAGGGCATTCCTCATTTTCCTCTGTGGTTGTCCAGACAGGTCATCTGCTGTGCCATTCCCAGACCATAAATCACAAAGCAAATCTCACCTGCCTCCTCTCCAAAATTCTCCAGCTAGGCATCTATTACCAAAAAAAGACTCTTATTTCACTAAGACTACCTGCCCATCTAACTCATATTCTGATTTCTGATCTTCTAACTAGTAAAGACAGCAATAAACTTTAGTAGCACCATACAATAACACAAGTTAACGACAGACATTCCTATTCTCCCTTCTCTAAAGGGAATTTTCGATAGGTCAATCAGAATTTTGATGCTAGTTAAATACAAAAATTAATTTCTAATTTTCCACTCAGCTACAGAATTAGCTGAGAAAAAAATACAACATATAATCAAAACTGAGAGGGGAAACAAAAAAGATTCATAGAACATCACAAATGCACTTTTTACTTCCAGGTACACAGTAGCTTTAGAAATTTCTCTTTTAAGAGGTGTGGAAGGATTACAAGGAGACCTAATGTGGCAGTCTACAGCACACAGATGTGAGTTACAGTATTTTTCCTCTGATGTGTTTGGTGCTGTCCAGTGTTGAGAACAGGCTACTGATGTACATGAATCCACCTGTATAATCTGTAGTCTTTTCATGGGCTGTTTTGTTATATTATTTTTGAATTCCCTGGAAAAAATCAGACTCCTTATTCAAGAAAAATGCAACTCATTTGAAACTCTATCTAAGCTGAGTATGCATACATTCATTTTTTAATCATCCCACTTGCAGATGCTTTATATGGAAAAAAATCCAACCTCTTGATTACTGATATTTAATATCAACATGGTCACATTGGTAAAATACCAAATTATATTAAAAAATTGTTTTCAATCTCGGTTCTTCTGCTTGCTGCAGTCCAAAAAACATTATTTAGAATAAAAATATTGAAATTTTGATGCATCTTTATACATGAAAAGCACAGCCTTGTGCCATCCTCAGTGGTAGGAAGTGACAGGCAAGGCATGACATCACTCTTTATTCTTAACTGACTGCCTTCTGGCGAATGTATTTTGCTGTCAGTACATATTACGGCAGCGTTAACCACATCCAGGCTTTACGAAGACAGAAGCCCTGTGCTGAGTTTGATTCCACAAACTGGGAGTTCTTAGCTTTTGAAGGAGAAACTCTGATTCCAAATTTGACACAATACCTGATCCACAAACACATCTGCAAGAGTATGTCTCAGAGAAATGCTGAAGTACCTATGAAAGGTCCAGAAACACCAAAGGCATCCATGTGATTTTTCCATTATAGCCACACCCAAGACTCACCACTTGTAGAAGTATCAAATCCTGGACTCAAGAACACAGGTTTAGACAGCAAGTAATTGACTATAGATATTTAATTAAACTTGTCACCAGTCTGACTTCGGCAGACTTTAACAGTTTCCTATTATCACTGTATCACTTGTCTCCTTAATTCATTCACGTGCAATGTCTAAAATAGGACAGGGCCAGTAAGCTTATTACCAGAGGGAAAAAAAAAACATGTTTCTATCCTCCTACAGACCATGAGAGTCTCTAAAATAAACAAGTGGAGAAACTGCACCTTCTTGATTCCCAAAGAGAGCAGAAAACCAGCATACATCATCCTTATGCTGCCTTGTCTCCATTACCTTTCTAAAGGAAATCTATTTGGCTTCCTTTCTATGGAAAACACAGCCATTCATTAATCCAGCATTAAAGCACTCTGTAGCCTTGACAACTATCACATCATAATTATTATTACTAAATAATGCCACTTGTAGAGGACCAAATCTGGTCTTTTCTCTGTCCTTCATAAACACTCCCAGTTCAGGTCAGTTCATTTGGGCAACTACTACCATGAATTAACAAGTGAAGGCACTAAGAGTCTGCAAACAGCACATACACAATTTAAAACCATAAGGGAATTACTTATTGGCAAATTCACACAGCAGCTGGAATGCACAAATCATTAATCTCTGTTGTGGCTGAATAAAGCAGTCAATCATCAGGCTTTATTGCTTTTTGCATCAGGCCAGTAGCTCTTATTCTCGCTCTTTCTGCCTTCCTTTCTCTAAGGATTCTGTATCTTTTCACACTTTGCTTCTTGAATCTATGAACTGCTGATTCCATCCCAACAAATTTACCTTTCTTGTCATGCATGGCTCAAGGCCTTCTCAACATTTTCTCACCAGTAGCTTTCGCAATTTTTGCAAAGTCAGAAGAAAGGTTATTTGCTTGGGCTGAAAAAACAGGGTCTGCACCCTGAAAGCCTTGTGTAACCTACAAATTCTCAACAGTACTGGGGAACTGTCCCTCGTTACAGCTCCGACCCGCGCCTATCCACGCCGATGAACAAGCAGCGATAGTCACGACATGACGTGTCCGGGGGCTCAGCCGCCACGGCTGAAAAGGAAACTCTGGGGCAGCCCACGGCTTTGAGATCTTTCCTGACGGGACCTGCCCGACCCGGGGGCTCCGCTCACGGACGCGTTCAGAAAAGCCACGGCAGGACCAACGCCGCCCCGGGCCGGCGTCCGAGGCAGCGCCGAGGGCAAGGAGGAAGCACCGCCGGGGCGCCGTGAAGTGAAAAGCGAACCGCTTTGTCTGTATTCTCGTTCGTTTGTTTGTTTGTTTGTTTGTTTTTTGTTTGCCTGCAGTACTCGGTTTGTTTTCTTCCGGTGCACCCGTCCCTGCCCGGCGTGCCCCGTGCGCAGGCGCGGCTGGCGGCGGCGATGGGCGGGCGGGTGACCCGCGTGTTCCGGAATTTTAACGTGGAGAACAGGGCGAGCCGCGAGATCAGCAAGGAGAAGCCCACACCCGCACCGCGGCACCGCACCGCCCGGCTGGACGCCATGGCCGGTGAGTGCCGGCCTCGCCCGCCCGCGGGGCGACCCCGGCGGCGGGGGTGGCCTCTGTGGCCTGGGCCCCACAGAGGGACGGGCGGCGCGGGGCGCCCGAGGAGAAGCAGGGCAGGTGCCGGGTGCGGGGCGAGGGGCGGCGGCGAGGCCGCGGCGGCTCCCGCTGCTGGGCCGGTGACATTGAGAGCGGCGCTGGGCGCGCGGGGCATGCCGGGAGCCGCGGCGGCGGCTGCGGGACGGCTGACGGGCACCGGGGCGATTACAGCGGGCAGCAGCGAGAGGGAGGCTGATGGAGGTGGCCTGGTGGGGCTGGGTGATGGGGGCGGTCGGTGGAGGTGGCTGATGGGGACAGGACGTGGGGGCAGTTGATGGGGCGGGTGGTTCCCGGGACAGTTGTGCCGGCGGTGGCAGCTGGGATGGTGGCAGGTTACTGAGGCGGGGCAGTACCGGGCAGTACCGAGCGTGTGCTTCCCGCTGTGCTGTGACGGGTGACCGGCCCAGCCCCACCGTGTCAAGCGGGGTCGCTGAGGTCAGGGCCGTGGGAAGCATGACACCGTCCCAAGAGGGCACGTGCGTTTGCGGGAGCCGTGCCGTGCCTCCGAGGAAGGGATGAGCTGGCAGAACTAACAAAAAGGAAACGATTTGACTCAGATCAATATTTTCGCCTTTTTTCTTTCTTCCTTCCCTTCTTCTTCTCACTGCCTTTAGATAGCCCAGAGATAAAAGAAGAAGTTCTCAGAAAGGACGATAGGTTTCTTACCTTGCTTAAAGATGTTTATGTCGAGTCCACAGATCCACCAGTGCGGGTGAGTGTGTCTCTGTGCAAGCCATACCAGCATCAGCTTTGTGGTATTCGAACTCAGCAGAAAGTGTGTGTCCAGAAAAATGCTCTTTGTGCATTCAAGCTACCTGTTTTCACTATATAAAAGTGGTGGTTTTATTACTCTTCTGTTGTCGGTAACACTGACCGTGTCTGACCCCTGGCTTTGAATGTGTGACAGATTGTGACTGTACAAGCTTGTAAATGCTGGCAGTCTTCCTTTGTAACATTGCATTAATCTTATATTGTTTTCCACCTAAATTCCCATTTCTGCTTCCTATGAGGCAGGATAGTTCTCAAGCCTTTTGCAAAAATAAAGTAGTTTGCCAGAGATCATTTGTGAAGTTGTTAGAAGAGATCAGGACTCCTGGGGGAGCAGGAATGTGGTAGAGGACGAAGATTAGGTTTACTCTTCAATGGACTCTGTAACTCCATTAAATGTTATAAAGTGCAGAGACTATTTTATCCAGCTCATGAAGCGACTTAGGTTTTTTTCTACATAGTCTTGTGGGTTGTATGGTCCTCATTTCCTTATTGCCACTGGTTGCAATATTTTACTTGAAAGGCAAAGCATACTCCTTTGTGAAATGCAGATTGGGGTTCAGTGTCCTCTTTTCCATCATATTGTGCTATGGCTTGTGTGTTTTACCTATTGCATTATTTATTCCAGCTGCTTTATGCAGCAATAAAGTTCTTATAGTCATCTAGCAAAATCCCTACGTCTCTCTAATTTGCCACTTACATGGTATTAAAGTCTAAAAATATTTAAAATACAAATAGATTTCTTCAGTCTCTGCCTGAAATTTTCAAGAACTCTCTATCCTTAATTTCCATCACAGAGGTTAGGACTCTAATCTTGAAGTGCTGAAGGTCTCATTTCAGTATCTTTCAATATTCGTGTATAAACCTGTCAAGAGGGATTTGAGAGAAAGCCCAAAGCAGAACAAATGTTTCCCTGATTCCATGCCTACTTGGAGTTTGCTGCCACGGACTTGCCCTTGTGCTGTGTCTGCTTGGAATTGTTAGAGCACAACTGAAGTGTAATCACAGAGGCTTGTGGGCAAAGCAATACAAAAGCTTTCTCCCACTCCTGATGTTATCATGATGACTTTGTGCATTATGTACGTGATGTATACATACCTCTGTGGATGTTTGGGATGTCTGCCTATGGTAAGTGGAAAAGCACCAGCCTGGGAGTCCTGAAGTGGCAGATTCCCAGAGACAAATGATCTAATTAAGAGTTGAAAAATCATTCATTATCCAAGCACAGTTTTAGCAAAAAGTAGAAGATATAGTGTACAGGCCAGACATTCCTTTTTGCTCAGAAACAGACACAGGTACTGTAGCATCCACATCAGTTTTCTGAGCATGTGAGTTAATACAGAGTGTCTGTGTAATAATCAGTGGTTGTGGGCACTGATTACTATATAAATACTTCTAAATTTAAGAAAGGTTGAATTGCGTCTTTTTTTTTCAGTGTCATTCACTGATTAAATGTTAATAAAAGGAAATATGAGGAAATGAAAGCTATTTTGGAGATTGGAAATATGAAGGGACCTTAGAGAAGAGGCACTGTGTGTCTACATCTTGCAGTAGTCATGGCAATTAAACTCCATATGACGCTGCAAAATAGCAGGAAAGCTTGTTCTCTAGACAGAGCAAAAGAAGGAATTTCTTTAAGGAGCGAAACTAAAATTTGAAACCAAAAGGAAGGGGAGAGAGACTACATGAAAAATTTTTCCAGTGGTATCAGAAGGATGTTGATTTGTTGTAGGATTTTTTGGTCCCTTCCAATGAATCAGTACCAAATACTAGGGTATCTGGATTTACATTTGCCCACCAGAATCTGTAGTTTGTCTCGTATGAAGGGCTGCCAAGCCAATACAACACTTAGACTGCAGTGAATAGGAGCTTTTCAGCATTTGGTTGGGAGCTGGCACTCTATGTAGAATGGCTGTGGAAGAAGCTAAGGCTGGCTAAGCTTTTTTTAAAAAATGGGGAAAGCTAACAGGAGATGCCATATTTAGGAAAATATATTTACAGCTTAGCTGTATGCATAGTAAACAGAACTGCTGTTGAGCTCTTTTTGTTTTCCTTCTCAATTAGGTAAAAAACAGAGATGGTGAACATCTTCCAAGTAAACAGAAGGAAAAGAGACTTACAAAATTAGGCCACTTGGAAGCTCTAGATGTTAAGAAAGTTTCCAAAGGCAAAATTTCCCTTGTGGAGGCTCTGACACTTCTTAATAATCATAAACTTCAACCTCAAATATGGACTGCAGAGAAAATAGCAGCAGAATACAGTCTGGAACTGAAGGAGGTCAACTCTCTTCTGGAATTCTTCATTCCTTTCACTGTGCATGAATTTCGTAAAGAAACCAAAAAAGCCATAACAAGCCGTAAACCAAAAATGTTAACATAAAAATACTTGCCAAAACCTTTTGTGATCTCACTCGTGTCTTCATTTTACTCTCAAGTATATTCCATGTCTGAAAACTCTGTTGATAATGTGTCATTCAGCAAGGCTCCTTCCTTATGCCAGTGAGATGTATTCAAGCAATTCCATTCTACATCGGATGGCTTCAGTGAAATGCAGCAACTACAGTTTTTAAACCAGAATATGACTAATTTGTGGTATGACTGCATGTCACATGGTTCTGATTATCCCATTCAAATGTTATGAGTTCAGTTAAAGCATTTTACCTTAAAAGATTGCCTTCCTCAGCAGAGACTTCCTGGCACAGCTAAAGAGGTGCTCTGTGGCTTTTGGCACTGTAATTTCATGTTGTACGGTTCTTTCAAGAACCTTGCTGTCAAGGTATGTGTATATAACAGACAGCTGTATTTCTTTTGTATAAGCATGGAATGGTATTTATACTTTGTAAAGGAGGTTAACCACAAGGGCATTTGGAAAATTCAGCTGTGTCAAACGTAAAATAAAAAGAAGGTGAACAGCAAGAAGCTCTCTTTCTGGTGTTGGAACAGTAATGGCTCATATGTAACTCTTCTTCCATTCTATTCTGATTTAGCTTAAATACCTCATTAAGTTACTCAGGGAGTTTGTAGGGTGAGGACCTTCTGGCATAAGTCCCTTGCAGCAGCCCGTGGCATTTGCTGTATGAGGAACAATGCTTCACATTAATATCAAGGTATCAAGGACATGCAACTGGATGTACTGATTGGACCCACTAGTTGGACTTCGTGAATGTTTGCCCATCCTGTTACAACAATCCTTTTACCCTGTGAGAGCCTTGTCTGATCCAAGTGTGGGCTAGATGAAGTCATGTTTACTCACAGCATATATCTAGACAGATGACAAAAGGGTGACACGAACTGTGAGGTAGTGGTGGATTTTAATCCCGATACTGTGACTAGTCACAGCTGTAGGTAAGTTTTGCACTGATGGTTAATCCTGTAGTGAAACATCAGATAAGATGGGGAGACGGGGCTAGCAGATAATCAGAATTGATATATAAGAATGCATTATGGTTGCCTTCCTTTAAAAAACAAACCCAGAATCTTTAATTTATTCCTGTCACTGAAGAAGGTGAATTTAAAGGGTATAAGTCAGTGCCAGGCTTACAGTGTAACTTTTCAAGAACCTTTGTCCAAGTCTTTGATTTGGAGTCTGGTAAATGTCTTACCAAGAAGATGATCAGCTTTGCTATTTCACAGCAAGATTTGTTCACCTCAGAGTTGGAGAACAGTATCTCCAGTACAGTTTGCCACAGTGTATTTGAAGGTTATGTTTGATTAATTTCTGAAGTACATAATGCTGTACAATAGTGGAAGATGACACTGTGTGCATTGTATAAAAATTCAAAATCGTTAGTCTTTGCATGTGCGACTTGTAATTTGTCCTCTAATACAGTGGAGTACAGAGCTGCACTCTGAAACTAATGCACCTGAGTGATGTACCACATTAAGATTGCTTTGCACAAAATACTCCTTTTTATAAAATGTTGTAACAGAAATACTTAATTGTTTGAGTACTGTTCATCTTAATGTGATATATAAGGTAACATTCAGAAAACAGCCATGGAATGCATTTGGTACAGATACTGTTGATATTGAAAATGCTGCAATTTCCTTTAAAATGAATTTTAATTACGGACTGAAGTTTATTAAAAACACACTACAACTAGTACTAGACAACAGTTTAACCATGCCCTTTCACCACCTTGATATGTATTTTGGCATCTTTTGTCTGCCTTCATGAAAGGTCTTGTGATGTGGCTGCACCAAGGCAGTGCTCAGTTTCACTCTGTTTCACTGTACGCTGCTGTGTTGCTTACACCCTCCAGCAGGCATGTACTTCAGGATGTTTGGTGTCATCATGTTCAGTGCCCTAGCCATACCTTCAGGACAAAATCCTATCCACAACTGTGATGATTGCAAAGCTGTTCCCTTGTTTCTATGGAGCCAGGATCTCTTCGTCAGAATATACTATCCACAGTGGGAAAGCAAATGTCCTACAGCAGAGTTGGTGTAGGGATCCATCTCCCTGCAAGCAGTGAACCTGTGGCCTAGAAGGCTTCTCTGGAGCAGAGTAGTTTCTGGAAAAGTTTGTTCACCCCAGGAAAATCAGATGCAATGCAATTTGTCAGATTCTTCTGCTGGTCATCTGCCCCACCTGCTGGGCAGCATCCAACCAGTATTACAAAGGTATTGCCAATGGTACAGGATCATGTAAAACTTTGTACCATTATCTATCCAAATTATCTGATGTCTGAATATTTAGCTTTCACTGTGTCTTCCAACATGGAGCATGTTAGTTGCTCAAAGCTCACAAGAGCCAGGAGCATGGATCTTCCCTCTTTGCTCTGGTGGGAAAGCCTGTCCCTGATTGAGTTTCCAACGCCACCATCTTGTCCTGTGTGGGATGCTGACCACAGCATGTGTACGTGCCTACAGTGTTCCAGTGAGTATGTGTTTGACTGTAAGGCCGTCTTTTGGGTTGATGTCTGGAACAAGACTATTCTCACTGTCACATCTTTTATAGAACTTATATAATTTCTTCCAGTTTCAAGGGGCATTTTACTCTTCAATTATCTTGCCTGGTTACTAGTTTCTAATTGGAAGAATAATGATATTTACGTTTGAAACATGATTTTGTCTGTGTCCCTTTATGTCTGTATCCCTCTATGTCTGTATCCCTCTCCTGTTTGGCTGTCAGCTTAAGAAAGAAGTATTCTTCAAGCAGATGTTTTGAAGAGGTAATTGTGGGGGATTTGTGGGAACCTGCAGTTCAATTTTCAGGTACTTCTATGCAAAGATTTTTTCATGTCTCATTGCCACGCATATGGCTAAACAAATTTAGCTCAGGTGGTTTTGGCCACCATGTCAAAACATTACATTTGGTAATGACAGGGAACAACCTGTCTCACTCAGACTGCTTTGTTATTATGGAATGATAACAATGTGTAGCAAGTATTAGCTTTGTGAGCCTGTAAGGGATTTGTTTCATTTCTAGTGTGGCACATGGTTGACAAACTGCTCATATGTGACATTACTATACCAGTTCTTCAAAAGTCACTGAATAAATCCCAGGCCGCTTTGGGCACTGATACAAAGTGAATACCCAGGAGCAAGCTGAGCCTCATTTGAAAATGAGGGTTACATTCCCGGTGAGACATAAAATTGAATTTCTTCAGGGGAGTTCCAGCAGATATACTGGAATTCCTGGCTTGAATTTTTTGTATGAAAATTTCTTTAGGGGGAGTTTAGTAGCTAACTTACCCAGGTTTTCTTGGACATAGTCCTGTTTCTCTAGCCTTATTCTATCATTAAGTGTATTCCCAGCCTTCTGCAACCAGTCTTTGCTGCTATGAAAACTTCATGTACTTGCGTTCTTGCTCTGTTCTAGATCACATGCAAATGTTGGTTGTATTCTGCCCTTTCAGTAACAACTATTTTACTTCTGCAGAGCTCTCTTGGCTTCTAAGAGTAGCACATCTGCTGAGGTAAAGATGAGAACACTGAGCACATTTTGCGCTGCAGAACTTACAAATAGGACAAGTTTTCAAAAGGAATTTAGCTTTCACATCTTCAAAAGCTACTCTTTAGGGATACGTGAATCCAAGTAATCAGTCTTACCACATACGTATTAATTGTAGCGTGGTTCCTGCAGGCTGATGGCAAGATAGCATGATTGGAGCTGTGAGGCAGGAGTGAGATTTAATTCTACTCCCCATGCAGTTTAGTCAGAGGGACCTTCAGTACAAAATGTGATTTTTCTGTAGCCTCCCAGCACATGGAACTGGTCTTTTAAGCTGCCATTTTTTGCTCAAGGGAGAAAGAAAATGGTATGTGAGAGGTGTATATTAAACTTACAAAATGGAATGTCTTATTTCTGTATTGGAAAATCAAATCAAAGCTCAAGTAGCCATACAACAGGCTCAAAATGCAAAAGCTTAAAAAGGTGGCTGTCTCATTTTGTTACATGTGAGCATCATATAACATACTTGAGATTGCATGAAGCTTTACATTTCACAGCTCTTTCTGAAGCCCCTTTCTATATGGGAGTTTCCTGACTCTTGATCAGACAGTGCCAGTGTTGAACAGACAGGGCAGGCATGACTAGAGCAGATGAGCTTCAGGTGCAGATTTTGGTACTTGAGACTGTAGCAAGTTATACACCAACTGATATGCTATTAGCAGTCAAAACACCCTGTTGGTGCCTGTTGTTAAATCTGTTTCCAGCAATCTACACGTCTAATGAATTTTGTTAACCTTTTACAATTTAGGTACTGTTGTGTTGTTACCAGAGCTAAGTACTTTCTGCTGAAAAAAGCCACAAATCCCATGGTTTAAATTCTCTTAGAAACTTAGCATTAGTTTTCTTGGTCTGAAACGGAGATTTAGATGTACACAGCAGCAGTGGTAAGAAACAGCAGCACATCTCCTGTGTCATGCTGGAGGGAGAGCTCTTGTGCCTCTGCAGGGTAGAGTGGGGTTTGATGTGTCTGCCACCAGGAGAAGAATTTAAAAAGTCTGCTAAGGTGACTCTTTTGTGACTGTTGTGCAAAATCTCCTTTCAGTGTGGGTTACTTCAACTGCTGAAGCTGTTTTCAGGTAAGAATGTTTTGGCCTCCTGAGAGGCCAAATAGTGCTGCATTACCCTGGAGGGAAGCAACTGCGATCAGACAGACTCCACAGTTATCTCCTATAAGGATTCCATGCATGGGAATAGAAAATGCATGATGTCTTGTAAGTATGTGGTCACTGTTTTAGTAAGCTGAGGGAAGTAATGGTATGGTTGCATGAATTTCTACTTTTTCCAAGTTATTCAGTGGCATTCACACCTGGAAGCTGTGATCACACAGGGACTGGGGAATCCCACTGCTGATGAGATGCATATGGTGAAAGCTAGAGTCAGACTTGCCAGGTCTGGTGGAACTGGAAGACTGAGTGTATAGTCACGTCTGGAAGCTCTACTTACACAGAGATTGGAGTCTGGATAAAGGACGACAGCACTGGTAACCTAGGTGAACTGAGAGT
This sequence comes from Poecile atricapillus, assembly GCF_030490865.1. Lineage (NCBI taxonomy): Eukaryota > Metazoa > Chordata > Aves > Passeriformes > Paridae > Poecile > Poecile atricapillus. The sequence continues at coordinate 39,935,368 of NC_081251.1, read as the reverse complement.
GCAGAGCTGGTTATAATTGCCTGTGTCGGAAGAGCAAAAATAGATAAAAGTGGAGTCTTTGAGACATTTTCTCTGACCTAAAGTATGCCCTTTTGTTAATTGCACAGGGCTTTGTTAAAAAAAAGAAATCAACACTATGGCTGGTCAGCAATGTGTTGAGTATGAAGTAGAAGCAGAGCATTGAAGCACTGGCAGAGCACAGTAAGCCTGGATGGTCAGATCCTTGTTCAGCTGCCATATTTATAGGAGTTGTGCATTGCATGTCAGCCTTCCTTGCCCTCTGTCCCAATCTCTGGGGTTCACAGCACAGCACTGTAGCCTAAGGATGCCACAGGCTTGATGATTAGGTGTCCCCTTGTAAAGTGGGGTTGTGGGTTTGCATCTCTCTTAAAGTCAAGCAGAAACTGAATGTTAGGTAGAGCCTATCTTAGCAGTCTTCATGTCCCCTAAGAGCTGGAACCTGTATATCTCAGTTGCATAATTCCTCCAAACCATGAATTTTCTTCATGAGAACCAAGCATAGCAGGGCTGAAGTCCCTCTTGGTGGGGCTCAGGTGGGGTAGTGTTAGGGGCTACAGCCTGGTGGGCAGGGGAAGAGGCTCACTGCTGGGAGGGAAGGGAAGGAAGCCTTCTTTGTCCCTTACCACCCCACCCAGTTCCCAGTGCTACAGCCCGCTACAGCCCACCTCCTCTCTTTTTGCTAGCTCAGGCAATTGTCAGACCACTTTATGAACCACTTTAATTCACCAATATGGTAGAAAACAAACCAAAAGAGATCTTTCTAAAACTGAGAAGAAGAAAGTCTTTACCACTGTCAGCATCAGTGGCTATCCTTTGGCTGGAACCACCATATATTCAGCTTACTTGTAATATCGGACATGTCTATAGGGGGAAACAAGTTTTTAAAATCGGGTATGTTTTTCTTGCACAAAATTTAGAGGCAAAAAGCTAAACATGCAGATGCACCAAAATACTGCTATGAATTTTTTGAAATGCATTATCCCCAGATTATTTATTTGAAAAGCATACTGTTCAAACATTTTTATTTTTTTAATTTGAAAAGCGTATTTAGGTGTGGTGCTATAATATGACATTTCTAAGAACAGTTCAATACAATACAAAATATTTTGTTCAGACACACTTTTTTTTTTACAAAATAATGAGGCTCTTTTTTCCCTTTGGTAAATCTCAAAAATAAATGTTAAGACTTGTGTTTAAACAAAGTTTGTCCCATTCTAGTTACTACCATTCCTACCCTAACCTAAATCCAGTCCTCCTCACACCCCTCTACTTTGTTGACAAATATCATGTCAGGTTTATAGTCCTGTTTCATAGACAGGCAATTAATTGTGTACATTGAGTGAGGCTGATTTACTGTCTACCTAAAGCTATAGAGAAACTGGAATAAATAGAAAGCAAGTGCATTGAATAGCAATGAATCAGTGTAAAACAGGCTACTGAAGATGTCTTCGGGAAGAAATAAAGCCAGACTCTTGGTTTTGCTTCTCTGCAGAGGAGGAAAGTGGAAATAAATTTCATACTGTGTTCTGCCTTTCTCAATTAGCTGTCACCAGTTAAAGATTTCCTTTGTGAGAACAAATTCACAGTTGTCATAACTTAACAAAGATAAATTTTATCAGCTCACTTCAGCACATGCAATTCTTCAATATTAAACCCTTTTTATATTGCCAAGTTTTCATTAATGTAGCAATTTGAGAAATTGAGCCATTTTTCTTGTGATTCTCTTAATAGGTTGACATTTAATCATGGCTTCTTAACTCTTTTGAAATAAATGTACGGTTGAGTACATTTTGAATAAAAATTACTTGAATTTTGCCATAGCTATGATTAAAAGCTGAGAAGATGCTAATAAAAGCAAGTCTGTTCTTTCAACAAACAGCATAAATACCTGCTTGTGATACATAGGGTCCATGACCATATACATACATACATAATTCTCTAGCCTTCAGAAAGCAGTGAAACTGCAATGTTTTGGAGGTACGCGAAAGAAAAAACATAGTTTTACTGACAAAGCAGTATGAGAAACTCTTGTTAGATTTTTAGGCTCAAAATGTGTGCTATCATTTTGATGCTGTGGAACCTGTTACAGAATTCAGCCCTTGCTACAGCATTGCACTCTAGCATAACATGTTTAATGTTACCAAAAAAGTGTAATTAGTTCTAAATCAAGAACAAAAGCTGAACTGAGTGTAAGCCATGCTCACTCCAATCCTCTTACGTTTGCTGCAACTTAAAATATACTTTGTGAAAAATGAACAGCTTCCTCTGTCTTACCTGCTCAATACTTCTGAAAATGAAAGATGAAAACCTAAATGTAGTTAAAGTCAAAATGCAGGACATATTGATATAAATTACATAGGGCTCTTGATGTGCTACTACTCCTTTCTCTCTTGAATTTAACACAGGCTCTGTGACAATTTCCCTTGGTTTTAGTTTTTAACAACATGAAATGCCTTTTCTAAAACAATATTTTCTCCTTGGTGAAATGATAGCATTTTTTTCCCTCTCCTTGACAGATTATCTTGGCTTCCTGAATGAGAGAGGGAAATGGTAGATAAATATTCAAATGTCAGTTTGAAGAATGTGTCATGAAGGATTTTCAAATGTTATGTCCTTTCTACACCTGGCACTAGACATGGATACACTGCGTTTTTCCAGTCTTCATCAAAGATTTGTTTCAAATGGAAGACAACTTGAATCTGAACTAACTTCACGTTCTGTTGGTTTTCAAGCTATTTTCAAGATAAGAAATAAAGGTTACTTAAGAGATAAAAATCCAGTGTGCATTCAAATTGGTCAAACTGTTTCTGGAGTTGCAGAGTGGTTATTTAAAGATGCAGCTGAAAATATGTGGCCTAAAGATGAGAAAACAGCTTATCTGTATTCCTTCACTAGATACACTAGACAAAAATAGAGTTTCAGGCTGTAGAAGAGATGCAGGCAAATGGTTTTGTTGCTGAATCCTTGCAAATAACCTGTCTCTGCAAATCAAACTTTTCCCAAAGCCCTGGTAAATCTATATAGGCTGCAGGTGGCCAGAGATTTTTTGTAAGAACATAATTAAATTTATTCAGGGATGTCTCAAGGGACCTGTTTGCATCATTTGGGAAGGTGACTTACTAGGATCAACTACTAAATGTAAACTATGAGAACAAGAATAACATTTCTCTGTGTTCTGCAAGGACACTTCACTCCGTAGCTCTTAGATAAGTCATTACACAAAACATTACTTGATTTACTACTATGTTTTTCTCTGTTTTGCTATTAGGAATAATATTACCTATTTTTTTTTTCCTGAGGTCTGCTAGCAGCAGAGTAGGAATAAAAAAATTATAGGTATGAGAAATTAATATAGACTTTTCCTAGGCATGCTTTTTACATATGTATTCCTTACCATGCTACCAAAATATTTCTATTTCACTTTTTAATTTTGCTCATAAAGTTGCAGATCATTAGCAGCATCTATAAGGTATGTAACGCTTTAAAAGGTCTGTAATACTTTCAAAGCTTGTCCTTATTCCATCAAGGTTATACAAAAGCAACAGGAATAAGGAGCACTGGGGTCTTACTGACCTGCAGGACCTAGAGGACAGTTTTAACCATGGCTGGGCAGCTTCCAAGTTAACTGCAGGTAGCCATCTGGAGACTTGGGATCTAATGGCAGGACAAATGATCTTGGAAGAAGGACTGAGCGTTTCATTTGGGAATGAGGCAGACCACTTGCTACCTCTAAACATTGGGCACCGTATTGGAAACATTTTTGAATTCATAGAAACTCAGAGTAATTTAGATTGTAAGGGAATAATTTATCTTGTGCAGTCACAAGATACTTGACTGTACTTGATTTGTACTTCCAAAGCTGTAGATTCTACAACTATGCTAACCCATTCCAGCGCTTAACTGTCTTTGGGGGAGAAGTAATTTCTTTATAGCTGGGCAAAATTTCCTGTTGCAACTTGTGACTGTTACCCATTGTTGTTCTGCTAGAAGACTGGAAGATGAAAGAGTGACTCCACATTGCTTATGTCTGGTCAAATATCTTTCAGCATCACCAGAATATTAAAAATTATCAGAAAGAAACTTGGTTCCATCCATCTGTGCTTCACTCCTTTGCTGGGAATGCAATCCTTCCAATTCCTGTTTCTAGTGGGAGCTAACTCTACCACCTCATCTATAAAACATGAATAGAAGGAAAGTGCACTATAATATTGCTTAAAAGACAAAGAAATCATTCAACAGAATATAAATATACAATTTAAGGATTATTCCTGCAATAGTAACACCATCACTCTTCCTGTCAGCTTGTGTGTTTTCTTTATACTTAGTACCAAGCAATGTATTTGTCTCTGGAAAGCAGCAGCCAGAGCTGTGGGTGGGTGAACAAGGAAACGAACAAAAATCCAGGCAAAATTTATCCCTGTTTTTCTCTGTGGTTTACCAATGGAAATAATATTGCCTTATTTTATTTAATGAACAGTAATGTAGAAAAATTATACATAAGCTCACAAATACTCCTCTTCTTTTAGCAACTCCTCTGTAGTAACGTTTTCTGTAATAAGGTTATAGGATCCACATTACAGTCTGAACACTTTCTGAAAATTGTTTCCATTTATTACATGCTTAAAAGATCCATAATTGTTATTCATTTTTTAAGGCATCAAACTTAATGAAATACTGAGAAGCAAATCTGTTACAGACTGTTATAATGCCTTGATTCTATGTTTTAATGGTATTGGTAGGCACACTTGAGGTGACATTTTACTTTCAAATTCTCCCACATTTTCTTAATGACACCACACAAAAAATTCCACAATTTCTTAATGCCTCAGGTCTACATCAGACACATAAAGAAATGTGGTTGCTATTTTTTTGATCATTGTCTTAGGAGCATATACCAAACTGTTGTCATGTCACTTAAATCACTCCAGGAAGACTCTCTGATAGTCCTGTGACATACACACATTCATCTTTCTGGCAGGTGCTGAAGTTCAAATCAAAGGTAAAAGAAAGCCAAAAAATTCTGACCTTCCACAAAATGACTGTGGGAGAACTGGTGAAGTCCAGCCTCTCCCAGTGCAGGGGTGCACCATTTTCCTCCTCAAATGAATGGAATAAGCTAGGCTCTCAAGTCTTGATCATGCAGCTTAGATATGAGTCTTTATTTACATAAATGGTCAGGTTTCCACAGAAAGAAATTATATATGTGATCAAAAACATGTACAGTTAGGTCTTCAGATTCAAACTAAGGTGTCTATAAATTTCTCAGGGATAAGACTAGTTCAGATTCTGTTGTTTGGGAATTTTTCTGGCTGACAAATAAAAACATTGAAATATACTCTCCTGTGAAAGTGTGAAGTGGCACCCTGTGAAGATTTCTGAGAAGTAAAAGGCATGAAAATGTTTAAATCATGTGCTATTGATCTGACCATGTGAGAACACTCGAAAAGTATAGATAATGTTAATAAAGTCAGTTAGTCTAACACCTTGGAGCCTTCCTTTTAACACATGGTGATACAGCATTATGGTTATGAAATACTGTACATCCTGAGTCAGTAAATTTTAAAAAGAGGAAAAAAAGATATGTTGCTTACAGACAAATATGATTCATTCCTGCACAACAGAGAAAGACATATGCAGAAAAACCCACATGATATTATCATTCTCATATTAGATTTTGAGAGCAGTCAAGCTTACTCACGTATGCTAAGCCACATTTGGAAAGACATAATATTCCTGTTCTTTTTTACAATCTCCTGAGAGAGAGATTGTAAAATATCTGGATCATCAGTTTGTGCTGTGTCATATGCTGGCACTGGTGTGTGGGTTGGTTAGATCACAGAAAAGTATAAAGGCATTTCACCTGCCTGTACTGAGGAAAATATGTATATGTGAAATGAAAAGAAGTGTGGCCAGCAAGTCAAGGGAGGGCTCCTCTACTCCAGTCTAGTGAGATCTCACATGCAGTACTGCATCCTGCAGCCTGGGGCCCTCAGCAGAGGAAGGACCTGTTAGAATGAGTCCAGAGAACGACCATGAAGATGATCTGAGGGCTGAAGCATCTCTCCTAATGAGTAAGAGCTGAGAGAGTTGGAGTTGGAAAGGCATGGAGAGGGCTCTGGGCAAACCTTATAGGTGCCTTTTGGTACTTAAAGAGGGCTTGTAAGAAAGAAAGGGATAGACTTTTTACACAGGCAGATAGTGATAAAACAAGAGGGAATGGCTTTAAATTAAAAGAGGGTTGATGTAGACTAGACACAAGGAATAATTTTTTTTTTAATGACACGGGTGGTGAAACCCTGAAATGAGTTGCTCAGAGAGGTGGTGGCTGCCACATCCCTGGAAAGAAGGTTGAATGGGGCTGTGAGCAACCAGATCTAGTTGAAGATGTCCCTGCTCATAGGGGAGGGGTTGGACTAAATGACCTTTAAAGGTCCCCTCCAAACCAAACTATTCTGTGATTCTATAAAGGTTAGCCTATTTCACATGTACCATCACCAACAAGAAAGTAGCAATACTTTATCTCTTTTCACTCATTGTTATAAATAAACTGGATATCCATCCAGATTTACCACATAGGTAGATATCAAAGATTTGTTTAACAATATTTAGTGTTCAGAAAATATTTAAGTGTCACTGTAGAGTAAAATTTGCATATTTCCAATTTTTCATGCCAATGTGATTTGTAAGGCAGCCAACATATGCTAATTAGAGAATTTCCCTAATTAATTTCTGTCAGTGTGCTGCCCTAACATGACTTAAAATATACAGCTTAATGTATTAAATGTATTAGGATTGCTTATATTTCCCATTGTAAAACAGGGAGTAATATGCTATTAACAGCAAGTGTTTACAACAATCTTTATATGCACATATTCTAATTAAAGTGATCATCCAACATGTTGGGCAAGGATGAGTCATACTTCACAACAGCTCTACAGGGAAGAGATCTGAGTTGTGTATTCTTCTAAAGCAACAGCCAAAAAAAAATTAAATTACTTTCTTTTGTGTGAAATGTATTTTCTGCTGCTTATTGAATGCCTAAAGGATTAATGAACATGAAAGTATGAAGCCTGGGATACATGCTGTGTAGGACAAGGGTGGCAGCTGTAATGGAGGGCTAGAGGGAGCCATTTGGAAACCCAACCGTTTTGTTGCTATTTTACATGCATTGTTATCACTCAGGAGCAAGGTACCAGCATTATGCCCCTCTAGTTACCATGGTTTCCATTCAGCCACAGCGCCCTCTTGGAAAAGAAACAACTTTAGTTTTATATTCATTACATATAACACCTAGGTATCTAAAAACCAAATTTGCAACTTGAATTATCTTAAAACCAGAATTATAACTTGACCTATCAACATGATCAACATGATTTCATGTTTGAACACAATACATACTTTCCCAGACACAAAGCATCTCCTCTCACCCCAGCAAGGTTTGAAAATACCCACACTCAGAGATGCCTTTTTTCAAAGAGTGCCAAACCTTCTGAAGAGCACAGGTTTTGATGAACCCTGACAGTGAATGTGTTTCCCAATCCATCTGGCATCACCAACACCCTGGTACCATCACGTCATTAGTGGGCAGTGATGGACCTAAGAGCTGGAGGAGGCTGCTGGGGACCTCTGTCAGCACCAGTGCTGCTGCTGCTCCTGCCCCCCTGTCAGGAGGGAATGCTCTGCTGCTCTGATGGTTGCCATGAAGAAAACAGATCTGCAGTGTGAGGGCAGAACCCTCTCAAAGGGAGTAGTGTCTTGTTGTCTCATAAAAGAATGAAGGTGTTTTGAATACATTTATTGTTAAGGTGTCAGGGTAGATCAACAGCTTCTGATCTTTGCACTTTTCAACAGCTCTAGAAAGTGCAATGTGCACTGACCTGCTCTCTAGCAAGGTGCCTTGCTGTCTCTAGCTATATTTAAATCACATAACTTTGTGATACTTCCCTAGGAGGATCTACAGTAATTTAGTTTGGGTGATACAGCATACACTCAAAAAGCAAATTAAAGGGATTAATACAATCAGAACAATAGCTTATGTTCTCATTTTGTTCTGTTTTCACCTTTTTCATGCAGCTATGATATTCTGAGATATGATGAACAAAAATAGCAGAATCTAGTCTTTAGGTAGCAAATTGCATGCCAATGACATCTGAAGTATGCTAAGATCCATGGGATAATCTAATTTTTAAATGTGGCCATAGAAACAACCAAGAATGAAATAATTATTCATAGAAAAACTATTTCAGTAGGCTTTAAAGTCAGATCACAACCACTGAACAAACCTCTTTGTGATTTTCTGACCCATCACCATTTTGACTCCTACAGATCCTAAAATGCTTGTGTAATGAGCCTCCACCTGTTACTACAAATAATGCAAGGAAAGACACTCCCTACCCCAATTGTCCTTCTCTCTCCTGCCTCTGTAGTTGATTAGAGCTGTGGTAAATCTGTAGTAAATAACCATTGGAAAATGTTGACAAGTTAATTGGGCTCATAACTGCGAAGGCAATGAGACATTTCTCCAACTGTTTAGGTCAGCTTTGTCTGATGTAAGTCTGTTACAAAGGAGACACATTTAATTGTACAAAGAACACATGGAGAATAAATCAACTTTCAGGCTTGAATTACAGTGCAGGAGGGATAATTACCAGAGCAGAACATGTACTTAGAAACAAAAACCTTTTGTAGAACACAAACACCTGGAACACAATTACAACAAAAATTAATGTTGAGTATCTAAAAAAAGAAAAAAATTGAATAGGAATATTGAATAAAACCATTTTACTATTTTAACTATGTGAATTTACTATTTTTAACTTTGCAGTGAAGATGGAGAAGGTCAGCTTTGACCAGATTTCCAAAACTTATTGTGGTGATGCTAATGGTTCACTAGGCATCCATTTTTTCCTCAAAGTCAGTGCACAATTGTGGAGCTGCTTGTATCTCATTTCCTCCGCAGTCCCCATATCCACCCTGGTAGGTGGATTTCATGCATGTGCAGTCTGGAAGGCTTGCTTCAGTTAGAAATGTATACAAATCATTATTAAAAGTATATAAAAAAGTTATAGGTTAAAAGGTTAAAAGTATATATTAACCTATGATGAGCTTTGAGATCTGCATTGACAGAATTGGGGTTTTTTTAAGTAACTGCCCTGTACCAAGTTTTGCCAATTTTGTTTTCAGCTAACTACAAAGTAGCAATTTATTTTTCTTGCTACATATATTATCAGATATTAAAAACCTGTTCCTGGTTTAAAACCTAGCAATAGTATATACTGTGCTAATTAAAATGTGTATGACATTTCTGTCTAGGTAAAATAAACTCAGGTAGGTGATGTGATAAATTACTGAGTTTTTAAAAATTTTATCTCTTACAAAAGCTTGGTGTCCTTGTTCAGCACACCACTGAATGTTTCCATTAATTGAGGGCACTTTGGAACAAAGGACATACATTTGAAAATAAGTAACATCTTCACTTTGGAGTCACTTCATCTGTATGACTTTGTTGAAATGCAAAGTGAGGCTATAAAACCATATAAGTAATTTCTCATTACAACAAATGGCTACAAAGAGGTAGGAATTACAATATTGTTCAGTTCCAAGCATAGTAAAGTCTTTTGTCCCAGCTGTCAAGAATTGTATTACTGCCCTCAAGCATCAAAGATTTTTAAAAGAAGTATGGGGTTGCTATGGTTTATTTGGTTTGCAATTACTGAACCTTTGCTGCAGGTTTATAATATTTTCTCTACAGAAAAGGCTTATAGATTTCTATTTTAAAAAGGATGGAAATAAAACTTTTCATCCAATAATAGGACTGGAGGATTTAAAACTTCCTGAGTAAAAAACCTATAATACAGTTTTTCTCTTTGAGAAAAAAAAATCTGTGTTAATGTAAAATCTATGATATCTTAATCAAATATTGAGGATTGATTTGGAGGAATGTTTTCAGCACACAGGCATTTTCTTTAGCATTTGTTTCTTATTATTTTCTGAGAAGAGGAAAATGGACAGCAGCTTATATATTTTGCCTACAGATAGAATTTTCCAGATATCCAGAAATCACACTGCTGATCCAGAATACAGTGTATTATTGTTGATAATTACAATTTTTCTACTCAAGAAGAGAATGCTGTTTAGAGATGCATGAAATAGTCCCATAAATCATCTGTATACCACTTTGGATTGCCACTAAATAAAAATAATATATAAATCTGCAGTGTTGATGTTGTTTTTTGTTAGGAAAAGCCCTCAGTACATTACTGAAGGAGTTTTTGCTTAAACTAGCTGATCATTATTTTTTCTGAATAATTCCAGAGGAAATTGTGGTTTTCAATCACTTGGCTATCAATCATGGTTATTATGAGTTCTTCTTTTGTTCTTATTTCATAGTTTATATAATCTTAGATATGACCACTGTGATGCTCTAATGTGATCTAAAATAAAGTGATGTAATGCTTCCTTAATTTCCTACTTCTTTGAAATGCAGAAGAAGCTTAGGGGAAAAATAAGGAACCCACTATTGATCAAGTGATTTCCAGTGAGAAACAATCCTGCATAATCCTTATAAAATTGCCACAGTAAATTACTACTTTCATGTTTCAAGACTGAGTTCTACTTCTAGACTGCCTGTGGTAAATTGTCACCAATTTGTTGCCTTTTCTTTAACCAATGCTTATGGTATGGAAAACCAACTGTATTCCCCATGAAGATACTTACAAACTGTGGTGCATTAATACAAAAATGTAATCTCTGTAATACCTATACAAGGAAATGCACACAGTGCTAGTCTAGCAACTATTGGAGCAGGACAGGAAATATCTTTAGAACTACAATGGTCAGGAAAATGACAAGCCTACTGAAAATATCAACTATTCCAACAGAGATGTTCACAGCAGCTCTAGCATGAATCCTGTCCTGTTCATTCTGTTGAGAAAAAACACCCTGGGGGCTGTAGAAGTCTTTGTTTTCACACCCTGCAGACTGTTCTGAGACCTGCTGTATCTTTTAAGTACATTGATGTTATCATGTCAAGCTGTGACTGAAACATTTGCTATTAAGGCTGAGCTAACACTATGATACAATAGATCTTTTCCATTTCTAGTTTCTCTGTGTGTCCCTGTAGGCCGGAACTTTGCAATGAGGGCACTAAAATAGCAAACAGGCCTTGAGGAATATGTAGCTACAGTGCATTGCAAGTCCTGCAAACCAGTCCTTCTTTTAATGCATAATTAAATTGTGGAACTCATTGCCATGAGATGTTATGGAGGCCAAAAGCATAAGTAGATTTAAAACAAAGTAGAAAAGCATCCCAAAAAAACCAATACTGAAGTAAAAGTTCATGTGTAGTTAATAAACACAGCAGCTGGGATGTAACTCGTAGGAAGAACAAGTGGTTTAGGAAGTTTGTAAGTCACTCACTGCTGGAAAGCAGATGTTATTATTTGGTACATTTTGGTTATCTTTGCTACATTTGGTTGTCTTGATCCTGTAAAGATCTACTGACATTCATTGGCCAAGGTGTCAAACACCCATTCAGCAACATTTCAGCACTTGCAAGGACCAGCAGAGCGGCTCAGAACCATCCAAACAGGCCAAGAAGAAATGGGCATCAGATCAGCATGGAAGCAAGCACAAGCCTGTATTGCCCACTGATTTTTCCTTCCATCTATCAGGCATTTCTCAGTGCACCACAGAAAGCATCTCAGAATGCATATATTTGGAAAGCAAAGCGTTTCCAACCTGTTCAGAAATGTTACAAGCCTAATGTTTCAATGGTCCTCTCTGCAAGGAGACTGTAATTCAGATTGAAGCAGAAATAACTGGTTGCATGGATACAGCTACTGAGCTGTGTCAGTCACCACAGAAATGGCAGAAGCTGTTGCTGTCCTTTCTTTCCGAGTTCACTTGCCTCTGGAGCTCAGTTGTGGAATGGCCTTTGTGGGCACTCCTAATCTACTCCTGCACAAAGTCAGCTAGCATCGTTTAACCTATTGTTTAATGTATTTTGAGCTAATCTTGCCTGACCTTTTGCTGAAGAAAATAAGAAACACTTGTATGAGCCTTTCTGCCAGCTCTAGTCTGATGGCAGTGCCCTCCAGCAGAAAAACAGTTGTGTCTAAAACTTCCACCGATGCTTTCACAAAAGTTATGTTAAATAATTCCATAGCTCAGTAAGGGCTCACTGTCTGCACAGGCAAGGTATAGTGGAGAAGAATGTCGATTTTTTCCTTTTAATCCCTAAATTAGAAATGCAGCTAGGTCCCACACAAACTGACTAGGATGCTAAGACTATGGAATTCAGGACTGGGGTTTTTCTTATTTGGTTCTGCACAAGAAATACAGACTGCAGGCCGTGTTACAGTCTTCTGATTAAGTTGACAGAGCTAGAAATCACATGTGTCATCTCAGAGATGATCATCCCAACAAGACTTCTGCTGAAAAACTGTTCCAGAACCTAATTCTTCTGATAATTAGAAACATTTTAAATTTCAACCCTAAATTTATTAATAGCTCTTCTCCCTCTTTGATGATTGCCATCTCACTGCCTGTGTTCTTATAGGCATCAATCATAATATTAGAAAGGACTTTATTTCAAACTTGTTTACTTTTAATAACACAGAGTTGCTTTAAAAAAACATAGGGCTTTCACATTAACAATCCTGTCTTCTCCAGTAATCAGCATTCATAAGAATAGAAAAATGTGAAAACACAGATTTTTTAAATAGGTATTTTATGTATTCTTTGGATATTTTATAACATGCCCTAAAACCCCCAAAAGATAGCACCTTCTTTTATTTGCTATAAAACGGGATTTAAAATGTCTGGATTTTTAAAATACAAAACCAAAACAGCAAAGAACCTTATAAAAGAATAGTCTGCTGTCTGTGCAATTGCCTTTACAGCTGTATTTGTTACTTTATATGAATACTGAATTGAGAAGCGCTAATGTGCCAAGAAAAATGTAATATGCAAAATGCCTGATTTCTATAAAGCAATTACTTCTATAAGGAAAATAGATTTTAAAATATTTCCTCAGCCTGTATCTCTTTGTTTCAACTCTAGTGCAAGACCTTCAATTCAAAGAGTGCATCATATGAGGGATATCTCCACACATACACACGCAAGCAGCTCAAAATCCTCTGATAAAAACCTCCTAGTTCACTTTCAGCACTTATGCATCTAAAAACTGTAAATTAAATTAAGAAAAAGAACCAAAATCTAGGAAGACTTCAATGATGCTTAAGGAACACCCCTTCCTCTCCTCCTTCCATACTCAGCATAGAGATCACCAGTCCCAAAATAAGCAGCTGGCTTTTCAATCTTAGGTCTCAGGCACTGATCCAAAGGCAACTCTAATTTTCTCTGCTGTCTTCCCAGCTAGGATCTAGTGTTTTTTTCTCCTCATCTACCTTATAATAAAGATATGTTTGAGCTTATTTAAATAAGAATTCCACTCTACTCCAAGTAGAGTTGTTCCTTTGGAAGATTTAGAGCACTGGGATCAATAGACATATTCATGCATTATAAAAAAAATGGTAAAAGTAATTGTTCACAAGATCTAAAAAGAAATTTGTCTTAATGTCTTGAACAGGACATGAAAAAGGTAGGGAAGATACATAGAAGACAACTGAAATTATTAAAGGGATTAAAGGGAGAGGCTGTCTTAGGAGATCAGACTCAAAAATTTTCAACTGGGAGAAGGCAGTGCTGAGACTTGTTCAAGCTTTATGAAATCATGAAGGTGGCTATAAGGAGGAATATTTTTCATCAAATTTCAGAGTTTGGCTCATTCCATGGAATAAATTAAAACAGATAAAAAGAACACATTATTTTACAGTGACTAGTGTATTTCTGGACTTGCTTCCAAAGGAGGTTGTGGAAGCAGACTCCAGCAATAGGTTCAAACAGGAACTGGATAAGTTCATGTCCAAGTCCAAAAGAAGGACAGTGAAAGGACTAGGCAAGGATTTATCTCTGTAAGAGCCACAGAAGCTAGGGGAGTACAAAGAAAAGAGTTTGAAGAAGGTGGCGAAGCTTGTGTGCACTCTGTAAATAGTTTCTCCTACTGCTGCTGTTTCTATTTGCTTTTCTGTTTTGAAAAAACAGAATTTCGTATTAGCAAAACACTGAAGACCCCCAAGGGAGGGAGAGGGCTATAGGTAATGAAAACAAGGATGAAAAACAGATGACAACAAACAACAAATGATAGAAAGGGAAGAGTTACAGCACTGAAAATACAGAGCTAGGGAACTGGAGGAGGGCATGAAGCAGAGAAACCCTGACATCACTCATCACTTCTTGAAGGCTAACCAAGGAGCCCAGTGATGCTCTGCCTGGAGATGTGGGAGGATGATGAAATGAATATACACAGGTTCCACTGTCATTAGGATCCCTCCATCCAGCTTCCTTCTTCTGGTGACATGAACAACCAACAGGGTCTGGAAGCTGTTAATGAGGAGATCCTGCAACTTGAAAGGGTCTTGGTTAGGGAGTGTATAAATAAAAAGTGCAGAGGGAAAAGCACAACTGGAACTTCAATGAGCATTTCTGGAGGAGAGATGGTATTTGATTTACACTCAAAATACCTGATGTGTGCTAGGGTTTCTTGCCACCCTCTGAGAAAAAAAAAAAATATATATCCACAGTCCAACTCAGTGGGGCTTTTTCCCCATTCATGGATGTCCTTAGGACATTTTTTTCCTCTCTGAGGGGTGTGAATTGTAAAGGCCTCCACGGGTGAAAGTCACTCTTGAGCTACTAATGCTGTTCAAAAAATGGTATGGCATATTTAGGACAAAGGGAACTTACAGAGAGTTTGAAAACTTAGCTAATCCCAGGTGCAATGGGTAAACTATTTTAAAGAGAGAACTAAAAAACATGTGCAACATCTCCATAACATTCTTATATTTTCATTATAAGTCATTAAACTGACTGAACAGAAAATTTTGTTTTAAAGTACTATTTCATGTTTTTTGCTGAAGTTACTTACCGGTTCAGAGAAGGGGATTCCAACACAGGTATTTCCCAGTGGTAAATGGTATTACTTAATTCATGGTATATCTTACTTAATGTAATGCTCTCTTTCAATGATAAATGACTTTTTCACCATTATTTTTATAATGGAGGATCTATGAAGCATTTGTTATTGGTTTTCAGTTCAGAAACCTTTTATTATAGAGATAACTTCATGAAATTAAGATCACGGGACATTGATTTTGGTTCTGAATAAAAGGAAATTAAAATGTTTCTAATAAATATCATCTATGTTGTCCATCTTCACTTCTAGCATCTTCTAAAAGTCAAATTTGCTGATGAATGAATGGCAACAATTCTAACATGATACACAGAATTAAACTACCAAATTTGTGTGATCACAAAAGAAAGGTGCTTGTGGAAGAAGTCCTATTTTGTTACTCTTTTCTTAGAGGGTAGCTGAACAAAAAACTGGACGTGCTCAGACACTACACTGTAGATAGCTTCCTTCACAAATACATTGGAAAATCATTCCAGCCAGTTTCACTAGACTGTAATGTAAAGGTCCCAAAGGATTTGCTGAAAACTAAGACTGCTAATTTTAATTCCTATGTTATCAGTAAAAACAACTGTTTCAAGACAGAGATACCAATATATATCATAGAGATCCTACTGAAAATTGTATCAAGTAACTGAAGTAGATATAAATCTAGGCTGAAAGTGACACAATAGAAAATTTCCAAAAACAGGCACAGATGGGATAGGAATGGGGGAAAGACTACACTTCTTTTATTACACCCTAATCATGGAAGCATTGGAAACACTGAACTGGGAGGAGGGGAGGGCAGAGAGTGGGGAAAGATTTTTTGTAGTTTCTCTCTAGGAAATTCAGGAAATATATGTCCTGGATGACAGAACAAAAGGAAACAAATCAAAGAGTTTATCAGCTTCAGTAATACTGGACATAGCCTCACTGTCCAGCATATTAACTACAAGAAGAATTTTGCTGGTTCTATTATGGGAGAGTTCAAATGAAGAGAAGTGTTGTGAGTCTCATTCATTTCTTAAAACTGGGATATGGGATGAAGATACATGGTGCTCTGAACTGAGCTTTAAGAGCAAAATACTGTATTGGAGACTATTCTGTACCATGTTTTCCACTTCCCCAAGCTCCTTAAATTATTATAATTACTGAAGAATTTAAGTTACAGCCCAGACACTACGGGGTCTTGTAGATTGGAAATTGAAAGCTGAATTTTCTCAAAACACTTTTTTCATGCTGATGTGGATGGTGCACAGATGCAATAGAGCTTTGGTTTATCTTGCTTCAAAGGCAAACAGTAGCAACTGAAGCAGCAAATGGCCTTTGAGAGGCAGGTGAATTTGCGAGGTTTGTTGACCATCTTTTCATTTTTGTTATAAGAAATAAAAGAGGAATTACTTCAGTATCAGTCAGATGGCCAAAAGAGGACAAGAGACACTGAATGTATGGCAATACCTGAAATTGTATATTAAACTATCTCATATTTGCTTGGCAATGAGAAAAAAATTTGCTGACATGCTTTATCTTTCTCTCCTCCTCTCAGAGTGAAAACAGGATAGAAAACAAAGTAATGAAGCTGTGAGGAAATGATTAGTTGATATGTGCTCCACTGCAAACACAGAGAATTTAATTTTTCTAGAAAAAAGGTGTGAAAGCATTTTCATGCTACATTTCAAACTCAGTAGTTCCAATTCACCAGCCTTCTGCACCAATTCTCAGGTCAATGTCATGAATTTCCATTTCAAAATAGCAGCCTGTTTTTCTACTATAATCCTTACTCACCCAGTCTTCCTTCCTTTGTTCCAGCTGCTGTGGTAAGCAGAACAAAATACTTGTGTAACTTCCAGCACATGAATAATCCACCAAGGTCATACCCCAGTACTGTCTCTTCCTTGTTACACTATACCATATTTTTTCATGTCTTCAAATTCATTCTATTACAAAGAAAAAAACAGGCAAAAAGGATGATAAGGGGGTTTTTTATGTTGCATGTAGTAGAAACTACATTTTGAAGTCTCTTTTCTCCTGGACACAAAGTTCAGAGGCAGCCTTGAAGCTCAAGGTTCTGTTGGGATTCTATACAACTCTCTGCTTAATAAAGTAAATGCAAATATAAGTTCTCTTAACATCTAACTTTTGTTCTGCTCATCTGCATGTTTTCTTGCTACTGTTAGAAAAAACCCCAAACCTAAGAGCATTGTTCTATCATCCATGCTGAATGCTTTGAAAAGGTAGAGTTCCTTTTGGGGAATCTTCCCTGTTAATCCTCCCCCAACATTATTCTTGGCCTGTTCTGTAAGAATAAAAAAAAAAAATCTGTGAGGTTTGGAGTAGACAGATACTTAAGATAGATAGATAAGACCAGTAATGTCCTGATTTCCCCCCGCCACAATACTAATGGTTTCACAAAAAGGTCTGGTCATTTGCTCCAAGTTTTTATATACAATATTGAAGAGCATAACAGAAGGAGTCTAAATAATGCCAAAATGCTCATGTAGGTTTCTTTCAATTGAGGACTGTTTCAAGAATTCTGACAGTGTGCACAAAGTGAATTAACATAAACATTATGTTACTTACATTGTAATAATAGTAACAATTTAATGTAATCAGTGCAGTGATGGAGTAGTGAGTCATTGCTTTAGGAAAATGACCAAGGAGTCTGGAAAAGGCTAACAAACACTTGTAGTCAATGAAGATTGCCTGCCTTTAGTATACATCAGGAATTAATGAGACCTGTCTCCACTATTAGAATAGTAGACTGAGACACTCCACTTTCAAGACCTGGTTTGCACTGAGGCATTAGTTAGATCAATTCTACCTCACCAGACAGTTCAGTCTGGAGCAGTAAAGCACACTAGCCTTCAGCAAGCTGCTGTCAACCCCCTCCCTGGTAAATGAAACAGAAAAGGCCAGTGCTTCAATTGCACTGCTGTTCTACGCCACATCACAGAGAGAGGCACAGATATTACTGCCACTGCAAGAGAGGGGGGAGTTATGGGGGAAAAAAAAAAAAAAACAAAAAAGAAAAGAAAAAGAAAAGCATAGTTCATGGCTGTTAATTAAGTTCAGTCACCTTGTGGAACCTACTTCTGGGGTGAGGTAATGCAGAGGATTCTCATTTGTACAATAGGATTTTCTCCTAACTCCTTCCTATGCAAGACCTGTTTTCCCCTGCTTCTTTGGGTCTGAATGACTAAGCTTTTCTACAGTCTTTTTTCAATAAAACCTTTTTGCTTCCGCCCAAGGAACAATTAGAATAACTAGCCCTTTGTATTTTAAGTTATTCATTAAAGTTAAATGGCTTTATCTTCAAGGTTGTCCTAGGGCAACTATTATAAGGTTAACCTTTTTATAGCAGTGAATTCAGATAAGTTTCTCAATTTTCTCTGAATCTGGTCAGACACAAATATGTATGACTATGCCCTTGCTATGGTTCACAGTTGTTGCCTCAATACCTATTTTGATTTCCCAAAGCAGCACTGAACATCAAGGGGAAAAAGGTCAGAAGCCATAAAAGGCAGTTTCAGAAAGACATGAGTGAATCTCATCACTCTCTTTTTTTTTTTTTTCTTGTGAAGACAGTGATCCTCAATACACTGTCTAGATACAACTGGGTTATTGTACTTAATACAGGGGTAACAAAAAACCACCAAAACCACACAGACCAAACCCCAAACCTAGTAAATTCCTTACAGAGCAATCTTGCTTAGCAGAATCTTTACCCCAGCCACGTATTCTCAACAGATCACCATCCCCAAATCTCTCCCAAATCTGGACTGTTCCTTGGAAATATCACCTAGAAAGCAGATTATTTTCTTCTTTAGTTTCACTTTTCAAATTAGGCTCTTCACACGCTTTCCTAAAACTCCTTCTCAAAACAAAGATTATGTGAAGCTCATATCTAAAAGGGACATTTACACAAATCCACTGGGTACAATTAGGCAAATTAAGACTTAAGCAACTTCTTGTATCCATTGCTATATGTAATTCTTTGCTTTGGCAGTATGAACCAAACATTGTTAGGTTTAATTACTCAAACCACTACAGAATCATTTTAAAACATGTTGTTGTCTCTTCCACAAGATGGAGTGCAGTGATAATATCTGAGGATTTTCAAATTGAATCAATATATCATGTCTCCCATATGCTGAAAAAACCCTTTAAAAACTTCATCCAACCACAGCAAGACAAATCAGAAGCCCCTGTAATGCACGTTAGTTGTGCCTGTTTCAGATGGGAGGAGTTCAGAATGCATCCCAAAAAAACAAAGCCCACAGGTTCTTCTAGGTCTTTTTTTTTTTTTTTTTGCATTCAAAATGAGCAGCAGAACTTAACAGTGATGAGAACTGAACTTTAATGGGATATAGCAACCGAAAGATAATGCTCATACCCACTTGTAAAAGAAGATTTAAGAATAAAGAAATAATTTTATTCAATCAAGATTTTTGCAAAGAAGACAGAAAGAATTGTTTTTTCTCTGCCTTGCAGTTCCCAGGCATAGCCTTGTGGGTGCAGGGCTGCCAAACTCAATCAAGAGTTGAACTCCTCAAAAATCAAAGCAATATCAGTGCTTTGATTAGCTGTAGCTGCTAGCATTCTGCTGGCATCCCATCAGCTGTGTGCTTAAGAGATCCATTTGGGAGAAGAAGCTTTCTTATTCTCTTCTTTAATGGTCTGAGTTCACTTTGTGCAGTTGCGATCTGATGTAGAGAGAGAGATGTGTTTAGTGGCAATCAGGTAAATGCACTTTGAATAGGGATTGTGAAAGACTCTTCCTTCAGACACCAAGCTCTGTAAGAGAATATAGTTTTAGTATCAATTTACATCATTTCATAGTCATTTAATATGATATAGTGAGTCTTGGCATATGGCCTTGCTCTTCTCAGAAAAAGTAGTCACCGTATCCCAGTTTGGAAGTGATATGGCTGCCAATACCACATACTATGCAATATCAGCATTGCAACTACATCCTATTTGGAAGATCCTCCTTATCAAGTTAGCTGCGTGGGCAATGAGGAGATATAACGGCTTGTCTTAGTCCTTAAAAATCAGCTGGAACAACTCTGTATAATAAAGTGACGCTTAGAGATATATTACTTTTCCTTTTATGTACACCAGGACTGCAGTACCACTAAGCGCATACCGTATTGATGTCCCTGCCTGGCAGGAGGCTTGGCGCTCCTTCGCATTTGTTAATCCTGCTCCTCAGCATCTTTTACCTGGATTTCTAAGGAGACGCCTCCAACTTTACAGGAACAGCCCGCTCGGCGCTGGGCGGTGAGAAAGGACACGGGAGGGTTGCGGGTCTGCTGAGCCCAGCCCGCGCCGCCCGCGGGAGCGGGGCACGGGGGTGGCGCGGCCGCTCCACCGGGAAGCGCCCACGGCCACCGGGGGCGGCGGGTGCCGCTCGGCCGGAGCGTGCGCGCGCCCCCGGGAGGCGGAGCCGCGGCGCGGGCGGGGCTCGGCGGCTCTGCGGCGGCGGCGGGCGGGACGGGCGGCGCGGGGCGCGCTGCCGGCGGGCGGGACGGACCGAGGGAAGGGAGGGAGGCGCTGGCTCGCCTGCCTGGTCGTCGGTCCGCCGGTTCCGCGGCGCTGCCCGGGCAGCAGAGCCGCCGCCGAAGCAAATGGGGAGGCGGTACTGAGCGGGCTGCCCTCCGCGGGAGTCGGCATCCGAGGGCAGCGGCGCGGCGGGCGAGCAATGCCCCTCACTTCTCTGCTTGCGCTGCCCTTCCTCCTCCCGCTCCCGGCTCTGAAGCTTTTGTTTTCCCCGACCGCTGTGATGGCAGGAAACTTCCCGGAGGGATGGGCTCAGGCCGGGCTTGTGCTGCGCCGGGCTCCGCAGGGCTCCGGCCACACCGTGAGGTGAGGCGAGGCGAGCGGCGGTGTCGCGCCGCGGCCACGGCAGTTGGGACCGGCTGCTGCTCTGCCCGGCCGAGGGGCGGCGGGACGGGCGGCGGGAGCGGGGAGAGAGTTGCCCTGGGGACCCACGGCTGTGCCGCTTCTCCCGGCAGCGGTCTCACCGTCGGGAAGGCGTTCTAGCCCCGGGCATTCGTGCCCCTGGTCCAGGACTGCTTGGGGATCGGCGCCCCGAGGAGGCTGCGTGGGCACCGGGAGCCGGGCGCCTCTTCTCCCGGCGGGGCCCCGGAACCGTCGGCTGGCAGTGGGGGCGGGAGCGCTGCCGGAGCCGGGTGGGCGCGCTCGGCCGCCTCTCGGAGCCCGTGGAGCCGCCTGTGGGGGCTTCGTCTCCTCCGGCAGCGGTGGGGCCGGGCGCGGGGGCGGCGGGCGGGGGCCGCGCTTCCGGCCGGGGTTCCGTCCCGGGAGCTGGCCTGGCTCCCACCGGCTCCCGGGACACTGCTTAGAGAGGCACGGGGGAGCTCTCTGCTCCTGTCACCTGCTCGTCAGGCTGCTGCTGCTTGTGCTCAACTCTTGAACCTGTCGGTGTAGGTGCCGTGTGTGCGTGCCGCTCCTGGAAAAAATAAATAGAAACATCTCGCTTGGTTTTGATTGTTTTTCATCTACTTAAAAGAGTATGTAATTTTTGTTTGCGTGTGCCGCGTGGTTTCCCAGGCTTGTTTTGTAAAAGTCAAATGATACACTGCAGCCTAGTGTATGTATATATGTGTATATATATATATAACAATGCATATGATAAAGTTTTTCTTGTAAATGAACAAAAACATTTTTCCAAGGAAACAGTTCGTTTGCAGAAAGATACAGGTAACATAAGAATTTTTAATGATCAGAGCTAGGCAAAGTGGAAAAGTGAGATCCGTGCCCAAGAAGGTTGTTAAACAAAATTGTTTGTCCTTACTGAAATGGATAATGAATGCTTAAGCAGTGGCAAATGGGTTTTGCATATTGCATTTTCTGTGGGACATATTGCACGTTCTAACATTAGAGCAAAGGCGTCAGAGGCATCAGATTATGAAAAGGGCAGTTTTAAATAGACCATTTCAAGTTAACTGAAAATGTAAAGAAATGTCAAAGAGATTTGTTTAACGATTAGTTACACAGAATAGCTGTGTATTGTCAGTTTTCAAATATGGGGTTTTTTGTTCTTTTTGCACAGTTATCTATTGTGAAAATGTATTTGCCTATGTTGCTGTAGCTCCAGCATAATAATATAGACCCACTAGTATTACATTCTTGGTCTGCAGAAATAAATTTGGTAATGACTAGTAATTAGAAGAAGAATAATTTCTAAATAACTTCCCTTTGAAATATCTACTGCCAAATGATCAGCACTTTAAAGTATGTTCTCTTAACTGTTCTACCTTTCTTTTTTTATTAGAGAGTAGCCGTCCTGTAAGAATGTATCCTAAATGTATAAAACTTTTTTTTTTCAAGTGAGAAAATAAATGCGACTCAGGAAATTAGTAGTTCATATGCCGTGTCTGCCTACTCAGAGGAAACAGAAAGAAGGCATGATGAACTCTACGAGTTTCTAATTTTCTTCTTGTGCGCTACAATGCGTAGGTGACTTTTGTCAGGTGCTGCTGATCAGGCATTGCTTGTGTGCTTCATCATTGCATTTGCCACTTTTATTCCTCTAGGCATAATAAGAGATAAAGCTTGGAGAGGCTATGATCACTTCTCTGTAGTTAATGAAATGCACCCAAGACCATTTTCTGGTTCTGAAGCTAAGTGCTGTGGGTTAGCCCTTGTCAATGCTGTTTAACTCTCTTGCCTTCCAGAACAGGAAATTTGCATGGGAGACCTGTAGCTGGCTTATGTTACAAGGATGCTGTGCTGGTGTGTGGCAGCTCAGCAGTCTGTGTGACAGTGAATTCCATTTCCAGGGAATGATTCCTGGCATTGCTTGGTTTACTGGTGTGGACATAGTCTATCTGTAATGTAGTCTATCTGCAGGTAGCCTCCCTTAACTCAGTACTCAATTGTAGTGATCTAATTTCCCTGCATTTAAGATCTCTGGCACTATAAAATGCTGCTTTTCATAGTCAGCTGCTTCGAAGTGCCAGGGCTGCTTTCTTCCTTTTTTCTCTGCTTGTGCATGTTGGTGAAGAGGGAGTAGGTGAAGGTTTGGTGGTTTTCTCACTTGTCCATAAGGGAGAGGTGAAGAGGACCAGGAAGAGGCTTACGTGACTTGTTCTGGTTCTCTGGGAATGTGCTCCCAAGGGCAGTGCATGTCCTTAAGCAGTCCTGATGGCTAGATGTGAAGGTGTGAAGGTCCGTGGCCTGCAGTCAGGTGCACTTCCATAATTATTTTGTTACAAGTAGCAAGTTGGGCAGATCAAGTTGGTTTTGGTTTTTTTTTAATGCTTCAAAGGATGTCAGACTTAGTTGTTAAAAATGAGGTGAGGCAAGAGGAAGTATAACTATCATCTAAGAAATCCTACTTGTATCCAGAAGTAGAGTTTCAGGTAGAAAATTGTCAGGTTGCGCTGCCTCTCATAGACGTATAAAATACTTTAATAGACTGGTGTACTTGTTATCTCTGTAATTTGCTGGCATTTTTTATTTTGCTAACCTAGCTAGTAGCACAGTTTGAACTTGAATAGGAAAGTTGTTTAACCATCTCATTTCCAGCTGAGGATAATACCTAGACACGTGCGTAAATCTGAAGTATATGATGGGACTGGGTTAATGCTCTGAAGTGCTTTCCCAGACAGGCAGCTTGGCCTGTGTGAAAGCAAATTCTGTTTTAACGGACCAAAAGTCTGGTTTGTTAAGGTGGATTTACACTTAAACGTGTTGGAGGTATCTGAGGAGTCCCTTTGGTTTGAATGGCACTTTGAGAAATCTCTTGCATAACTGTAACCTAATTTACCTCAATCTAGATGTTTATTATACACAAGCTGTGTTTAAAAGAATATTATTGAGACCACATATGCGCAGAAGAGTTTGGAAATTTAAAGCTTTGAAGTAACGATGATGTGGCCTGTGGGAACTGTGCCTTATATTATCTAAGACCCAATTTTTTTTCAGAACGCTTTGCATCTCGTGTAAGGCAACCAAAATTAGTGACTGGTTACAACTTTTGCATCTCTCCTGGATTTTCTCCTCCTTGTAGTACCTAAAGCAAGGCTTGAATCATGTTGATTAAATGTGACATGGAGACGTACAATAATTGCGGAGAAAGCATGGTTTTGAACACTTTTTCACCTTGGTAAGCAATGCACCTTCTGAAAGAAGATGGATTCTGTGTGGATAAGTAGTATTTAGTCACATAGTTAAAGCCTATGTCAAAGGGTTTAATTGAAGTCACAGGGTTTAACTTCTACTTTTCAAGTCTTCAGAGCTTGACTTTCAAACCTTAATTTTTTTTAACATAGTTTTTGGGCATGTAATTTTCTCAGTGATTTTTTTTTACGCCTAAAAGAAATAGAAGCGAAAGGTGTATTTTTTTCTGGGATATTTTTGATCATTTCTGATGTTGTTAGCCGAGTGAAAACCTCTAAATGCCAGCTTAGGCTGTAACTGCCTAAAATGTAGTAGTAGGTCATGATCCATCGGTGGTTTGACAATAAAGAGACATAGCACCTTTATACATTGGTTATGAAATAACCCCCACTACCTCCTATTTTTTTATGTAGCACAATATAACTGACTTGAAGCGTTGATGCACAGTTCTCATTCTATTTGCCGCAGGGTGATGCCGTCTGGTGACTTTACTGTTGTTTTCTCTGCAATATTTTACTTACCTGTTTCTTCCTGCTGCTTTCTACATTTTTGTGCCAAATCCTTTTCTTGGTTGATTTAATGAATAATTTGTAGTTGTTAGTCACTTCATTTGGCCAGTGTGACTATTTTGTCCTAATCTAGTGTGCAGCCCTATGGTTGCATGGGTCAGGTCAGCTGGCCAACCAGATCAGGTCTAAAAAGCAAAGGGGAAACTGGCTTTCAGATCCAGTGCTTGGATTTTTCAGGCTGTAGTGAAGAAATAATTGCTGTTCTAACCTGGGTGAACTGAGGCTGGGACACAGAATGACAGAATAACTGAGATTGGAGGAGACCTCCGGAGGTCATGTAGGCCACTGCTCTGCTCAGAGCTGAGTCAGGTTGAAAGTTAGATGAGATTGCTCAGGGTCATGTCCACTTGAGTATTTAATATTACAAAGGATGGAAATTGCACTGTATGTGTGAGTAACCTGTTCCAGTGTTTGACCATTGTCACTATGATTTTTTTTCCCTAAGGCCTATTTCAAGTTTCCATTCTGTAGCTTGGGTCAATTTTCCTGGTCCTTTCCTGAAGAAAGGAAGAATTCCTTCCTCCAAGAAGAATGAGGTTCTTGTGCTCTTAAAAGCAGCAGATATTTTTCTAATATTTTTCTAATGCTTAATAGGACTTTCTGTTAAAAATATAGATAACTTTTGCCAAGTACATAAAAACCAATTCTTTTTGCACACCTTATTCAGTAGCAGGCTGGACAAATCAGTTGGATTACTTTTTTGTTTATGGGGGGAAAATAAAAGTCTTTTGCTAGCCTTTCTTTTTGAGACAGATGTTTGAATTTTCTCCTTTCTCACACATGATCATTCATTGTATTTTCCATCAGATGACTGCCTCATTGTGTGTGGTGAATAGATGCTGATGGTTTAGAAGGTAAATCTAAGTCTTCAAGCTGGGCTTATGAAAGCCAGCTATGTCATCCTGTAATTTTTTTCCCCACCTTGTTAGGTGTATGGACCCCCTGCATGGGAAATTTGAACCCACTGACTACAGGCTACTTTTGAGGGCTCTGTTAGAAATGATCTGCAGAGTACTACACTGACATTGAGGTAGTCTCAGCTCACCTTTCAGGCACTGTCAGTGGGGAGAAAAATAAGCCTGCTCAGAAAGTAGTTTTATTCTACCTATGGCTATATTATTTGCTCAGTGTCTCTCTACTTTGTATCATTACAGTCTCAATGGCTCTTAGCATTTCTATCCAGCTTTCAGGACAGCTACATGTTGGCAAGGTCAATCCTTAGTGAGCACCTTTCCAGTCCTTTATTTTCTTGTCATTGTTCAGTATATGATCACATGTCTTATTTGCAGCCTATTCTGAATGCTTAATAATTAACTTCAGTGTGTATTTCTTTTGTGCTGATGTTCATGTCTGTATCTCAGTTCTTCAGGAAAAGTTAAATTATCTTCATTACCTTACTGTCTTGTGCAAGTTATCCTCCCTTTTAAAAAGGCAAAAAAGTGATGGGGTGAGGGCAGAAAATTTCACAAACAAGAGGTGTTCAGTTTTGATTGCTGTGAGCACAAGGGAAAAACCATGCAACAAAGCAGAGAAAAAAGTGTGTGTTTTTAATAGAAATCATGAAATAATAATCCTGTCTTTCTAAAGCTGTCTTGGAACTTCAAAACCTGATACTACTTAGAAGTGGTTACTGCTGCTAGTTTACCACATCAATAGTGTAATTTGTAAAATAATCCCTTTCAAAGGATTATACAAGGTTCATTTTCTATAATGATAGAGACTGATACCTTGTGAAAAATAGAGATGACTTTTTTTTTGTCAAAGACTTGAAATGTAATTTGAAAAGACATTATAAATCTTAAGTCCATATTTTCAGTAAATAATACTTCAACAAGCCTTTTATTGCTTGATTTTGATTTTGACTCTTCTGTCAATTGTCACTTCTGAATTTTCTCTAGACCATTTTTTGAATCTTACATGGGACTTGTGAATGTGTTTAAAAGTATTGAACAGAATATACATGTATTTTGACAACTAACTGTATATGCAAGTACTTTTGCATATATAAATTCCAAAGTGCAGATAGTGATTTAAAATTCATATCCAGATTTCCTGTGCTTCATCCTATTACCAAAGTGGCTTTAAGAACCAAGGTAAATCTTCGAACAAAAATCTAAACTTCCCACATCTAGCCAAAGACACGTTATGAAACTTAGAAGAAATGTGTGTGCTATATTTGTACTTTCATTCTCTTAACAGTGCACACATGCCCACTAGTACCCCAGGCCTTCATATGTTTGAGTACTCTGGGAAAATCATGTGGCCTGGAAAGGAACTACCTTTTTATTTTTGAAGCAAAATCAACTGAATTGCAGTGAGGCCTCCCACCACATGCCTTATTTCTGGTTTGAAGGGTTGTGAGTTGGTAGAGCTGAGAAAAGCTAATTCTATCCTTTACATGACTGAATTCATTCAGCATGTCTGCTCTAGTTCCAAGTGTGTCACTTAAGATAAGCAGGTGACATTTAAAAGAAATTTGGCAATATTTAATAATGATTCATAAAGGTATATTGAGAGAATTTATAACAGGGAGAAGTTGTGCTGTGCATTACCTATACTGGGACATCTGCATCTGCCATCAGAAATTGCCATTGCATTTATTGTGCTGATAGGGATGGGGTTGAGTGCATTTGCTGACTGAAGTTAGGACTGTTTTCCCTCCCTATTCCCTTCATTTTGATAAGAAGGCAATTTCCAAATGCATTCATCTTTTCTGGAGATATCAAGTCAAAGCATGAAATCTCAGGTAATAGCACTTACGCTGTTAAACTATTAGATCCAAATGAACTGGATTAAGTGTGTGTTTTCAAGGCTGCCACAAATTATAGACTTGAGAAAGCATCTTCATGGTACACTGCCAATATGGTGATATACTTCAAGCTATTATCAGCAAGGCTGAAAATAAAATAGCCCTGGTATATTCTTTCTGGTTTTTTGCACTGGTTGTTTGCAAAGTCTGTCTCTCCTCGTGGATATGTAGCTATTTGAATAAATAATCAGATTCTTTGTTTCTTGATGCCAGTATAAATGAGTGTGAATTAGGCATTGGGTCAGAGACTAATCAATTGCTTTTGTGGTCCTGCAAGATTTCACATTTCTGAAATGATGGGAAAGATGGGTTATCTTAATTCTGTTACAGTGTTCGTGGGATCCTTGCAAGCTCCAGAGCACCCTGAGGATCCCAGCATCTTAACTCCAGGAAGGGGGGCCCTGGTGAATCACTCTGTTGGGAGGCTGATGTCAGCTGTTGACAGGACAATTTCTGTAGTTTGCTGAAACTACAGAATTGCAGAATGTAGCTATTAAGTATTATGTTGCTCTTACATGGAAGCATGAGTCAGATTTTCAGGCAGACGTGTGCAGACCATTATAGGTACCCAGAGGTGTTCATACTTCATTACTGTTACAAAACAAGAGAAATAAATAGGTACGTGACATGATTTAGGTGAATTCACTTTCCAGAAATGCGTGTTCTGTCTGACTGCTGAGTAAGCTTATGTGCTTACCTGAAAGCTGTGTGGAGATTAGGTGAGATCAGTCTCAGCCCTAGTAGGAAGAAAAGGAAGAGGGGGATGATGTGTGTAAAACCAGATGCTGGTATGGAAACAGACTTCCATAAGGTCTGAGGTTGGGGCTTCACATTGATGAGCACTTGCCAGTTTTGGCAGACATTGCCAAAAGGCCTATTGGGTGCGATGCTCAACCTGCACAAATCTCTCTTCATTGCTATCAGCAGGTCAGGCAGTGTGGACTTGCGTGCCACCACTGTACAGCCGAGTCACGCAAAGTTTTACAGAACTGAAATGGTTCACTGCACGCCAGAGGTAGTCTGTGGATTAAAGACTGGCTTGCTGTTGATGAGTTTTTGAGATATAGGCAGTGCTGGTTCTATTCTACATAACTAGATATGTAAAATATCCTTTGCAAAATTGAAGTTGCCAAATTCATGCAAAATGGTGTATTTTTAAGATACATTCTTTGATTTTAAGTTGTATCCATTCATTCTGGTTATAGAAGTCTGATGTTATCCAGTTTTGGGAAATTGCTAGTTACCCTCCAGTTCTTCACTTGGATTTCCTGAATATTTTGAACCTGTTATTTTTACACTAATGTTTAAAGTTGTGGACTAGATTTTTAGTTTTGTTTGTATAGATGATGTTTATAGTTTAGATGCAAAAAGTTGAAGAGTAAGTACTTTTAAGACAAGTCGCTCTACTCTGTAGTGTGATCAACTTTCATCAGGGGTTTTTTGGCTGCCATTAATGGCATTACATCCTAGGTCTTACAAATTACTTCTCTTTGAAAAGTCTTAAGAGAACTGATTGACCAGGTGCAGTTCTGAAAGCCTCTTCAGCAGGACATGGTGAAACAAAGATGAAGCATTTTCATTTCTGAAACTCTTGGTGGAATATATTCTCAGTATGGGAACCAGCTTTTCAAACTAGAGCAGTGAGAATTTGCATGTGTGTTTTAAGGACATTATTGCCTTTTCAGATTCATTTATATGCTCAGTAATCACGATGGCAGTTTAAAATATAAATGGTTTTGAGCCTATTTCCGGTGTACAGGAGGATATGGTTTGAGAATTTAGCTTTCTGCAGACAGATGGATTACAGTGTTGCTAAGGAAACAGACTATAAATGAAGTGGCAACTGGGTGTCCCTAGAATATCAGACTGCTTGAAGCTGGTATTTTAAACTCATTTAGGTGGGTAGCTAGATGATGTGATGAGAAGTTAATTTCCTGTATTTTATGGTTCATTAACTTTCATTGCTTTATTAGTATTTACAAAACGTACCTTAACTTCCCACTCAAAACTACCTGGATCACTGAACAAAAAATGGCTATGGAAATTAGAAAATGGACAGAAGCTGTACAGTGAAACAGGTTCTAAAATTGTCATTCAAACTACTGACTGGTAGATATCTAACAGTGTATAAAGACCTGGCAGCAGTATGGTCTGACTGAAAAACTGATATGAGGAAGTGAGCTGAGTTGCTTCAGAGTACTTGAGAAAGAACAGAGCTTCTGCAGACCTGATGAAGTTACAGGTTTTGAACTTTGTGTATAAACATCTATATTATAGCTATTTGATATGTACATGAAGTTGCTCAGAGCAAGGGAATTGAATTGTGGTTTTGATACTTGCTCTGCCCAAGAAGATACCTGGCTCTTCTTTTCTAGTGCTTTTGCTGAAAATGTATCAGGTTTCCAGACCAGGGTTAATGACTGATGCAGCAGAGGTGGTGTTTTCTGGGCTTTTTTTCCTTACCAGTGAAAAGGGCAGACATCATACCTGAGCCATTCTAGCTAAGCATGCAGCAAATAGTGATAAAGACTTAAGTAAGCTGAGCCTGCAGGACAGATAGCAACCTTTCCTGGTGATAAGGTGGTCTGGGAGGAGGATGGGCAATGGTTCAGTGTGTGGAGCTTCAGAAACTTGCCTTAGCTACTTCTGTAACCTAAAGGTCTGGAGAGCTCTTGGTAAGACTGAAAATGGTAAGAACTTGCCAAGCAAAGATAGTTTGTAAGATAAATATGAAGTGGAAGGCTAAGGAAGGTTTTCAACTATGTACAGGTGGTTGGTAGAATTTCCGTTCTATGTGTTGTAAATTGAGATTAAACTGTTTCCAGTAAAACATGTTCTGGACAATGTGTCATTTTTCCAGCAGTGTTAAACCTTCTCAACATGCAGTGTTTGAACTATTATTTAGAGTAAGTACATTTGAGAAACTGTTTCTGGTCTTTTCTGTCAGGTAGACAACAGAGGTCTTTGTGAAGATGGCATTAAGGCACTATAATTTTTCCCTCCATTATTGTCAAAACATGGATTTTCCTCTATAATGACTCCTTTGCTGAGGGGCTTTGGAACTGAGGAAGTTTAATTGTCCTAGTGGCTGGGTGCTCCCAATGCCTTGAATCTTTCCTGTAAGTCACTCTCTGTGTGCTGATTGTATGGTGGAAGGAGCAGTAGGACCCATGAGAAAGTTGTCGATAAAGAGATTTTTTCTTTTTTCGACCTGAGTTGAAAATACAGGAGAAGCATCACTTCTGATTTTGTGTGTTGGTTTTTGATGTCTTATGCTGAATAATGTTAATTTCAGCAGTATCATTGTGGTCTATAAAGGGATTTATGGAGAGCATAGAGGCAAGAGTTTAATTTTCTGATCTCATGGCAGATGTCATTGCACTTGTTTTCCTATAAATCATGCCCATAACTTTGAGTTGTTTCTAACTTTGGTGTGTTTCAGTGTTTTAGAAGGTTGATATGAGTCTCTTGGTCTGAATTTTTCAGCTATTACGAGTAGTTGTAATTGAATTAGAAGTTTTATGTTACACTTACGCTATTTAGAGTTATTCTGGGTGCAGGATGATAAATTCTATACAGTATTTTCTCAGGTTCAATTTCATATCTAAGTAGAGACTGAATAATCTCTGTAACTGAAGAAACACTGCAAAATTCATTAGCTGAGCATACTTAAACAGCCTTTGGTTGAGTAGGGAAATGTATCTTTAGCTACCAAAGTGGAAGACAACAGGAAATAATGGATTACACCTTTCTGGTAAGGTAATATTTCTCTTTGTAGGTTTGAGGGATGGTTTTATTTTTCAATGGATTTTTTTGGTTGGTTGGTTTGTTCTTTTTGGGGATGTTTTTTCAGATTTTTGGTTTTTTATTTCTCTACTTTTTAAAAATAGTGTGAAAATCTCTAACTTATTACTGAAGGAGCTTTTCCATAGAAAGAAACCTTAATTTTGCAGGTTGTGAACTCAGAACTGCTGTAACTATCTATGGAAGGCATTTGATTTGGTCTTCTGTTTGCTTAAAAGGTCCAAAGTAGCACAGAACTAATGAGCAGTACAAAATCCCTTCAATTACTGTTAATTTATTTGTAACAAGTAATAATAAGGTAGTTTAAAAAAAATGGTTCCTAAAAATTATTTTAATTCTTCAGTTGATGCACATATTTGTTTGCTTTGCATTTTTATAATTAAAAAAAAACAAAACAAAATTGAAGTACTGATCTCTAGTATTACATGAAAGAAAAGTGTACTTTTAAAATCATTAGACTAGCTCATTTAAATGTTTTTTGCTTGCAAATGTTAATTGGTTTTTTTTTTCCTCTTTGGGAAAGAGGCTTGCATACTACAAGCCCTGCTCGTTGGATCTGTACAGAAGTTATTAGTGCCTGTATTGCATAGGGTCTGAATGTCTGTAATATGTCATCTCACTGTAATAGTTGCTGTTTTAAAAGTTTTATTCCAGTTGTCTGACATGACCCAAAAATAATTCTGAAGCTATCAAATTAATTAGATGACACAGGTAACTATCAATAATTTGATAGTTTGTTTATTCCCTGTTTCTGTATTGGGAAAAATAAGTTACTATTGTAACATGTAGCTTATCTTTAATAGACTAATTTAGACTAAAAGCAAAGTATAGGGTAAATCTGGGGGGAAAAAAATCAAAGGAACCTTATAACTGATTATTATTTTGTATTAAGCATTTTAGGTTTGTCTTTGGTTGAATAGAGATGATAATAAGTATTGGAAATAAATGCACATGTGGACATGTGTGTATATGTATGAGAAGAAAGGTTATAATAAAAATAGGCATATAAAATAAATCTTTGCTTAGTTCTCAGATAAATATTACCATTGCAGCCTTTGAGCACTCTCAGAGCAGGATGCTGTGAAAGCTAGTCCTCTCATTTAACTTGCTACCAGCACCTCTTCCATGTGAGTAAATGCCAAGAAGTGAGATCTGTAACACCTGTATTGCAGCAGCAAGACTTCTGGGCAGGCACAGAACTTGGCTCTAGCATGACCTGAATCCCTGAGGGAAAAGTAGAAGCAGGGCTGATCACTTTGCTCTGGGAGCTAAATCAAATCCCAGGGACTTACGGGCAGCACATTGTGTGAAGAGTGTACACATCTGGTCATTCTAATCACTTTTTCATTAACATCCCTACATCTTTTTATAGAGAGATGAATTTTTGTTAAAATAAATTTTGTTTCAAGAAACAGGTATATTTCTGTGGGAGACAGCTTAAATTCCACCAGTGTAGAGTGCCGCTGCTGGCATTACTATTTTTATAAGCTGAATTTTATAAGCCTTCACAAAAGAAGACCGTGTGCTAACAGCTGTTGTCCAAACTACTGACAAAAAATTAATCTTCCTCTGTTTTTAGCAGAAGGCAATGCAATAGTGTATGTTGTATGTAGGCACTACAGAGGAAGTAAGAATGATGTAATGCAAGGAGCCTTTAGATCTTTACCTTAATGTATATGAAGGTGGAAAATTTTCACAGAGCTCAGTCTTTCATTCAGAGAATACAGTGGAGAAGTTTTTGTAGTTGAAATTCCAAAATAGCCTTAGGACAACTCTCTTAAAGCTTTCTGACTTGAAGGAGACTTTTTTGCTTGCTTGTCATCTTCTGATGGACAGACTCTTTTGTGAAGCAAGCTTTTGGTATTTCACTTTATTGTTGCCTGTGGATTGACTTTATATCCCAAGAAAATATTAGGAAAACTTGATAAAATATGGCTAGAGACCAGGCATGAGGAGATGTAGAGAATTGTCAGTAAAGTACGTAACAAAGCTACGACTTATTTGAAGAGCAATTCCATAATATTTCTGATCTTTTCTAGGCTCCTGCTAAGTCTTTAATGTAATCTGAATACTTGTGGGAAACACCTTTAATTATGTTTAAGATCTTTCTGATTTTAGTTGCACAATTTCAGTTCTTTGGAAGTGACAGCTACTGATTTGGGGAATCAAAGTAAGATGCATTTTTTTCTATGATCATCAGTAAGTTTTTGCACCGTTCTTGCTTGTGGCACAGGACCGACTGCCTTTAATTGAAATACTTCTTAGTATGTGGAAGCTAAATCAATGTCTTAAGCCTTGATCTGTGTTCCCCAGCATCTCACAGCTTCAGGCCAGAAATGTGAAGCTTTTAAATTTGCTGGCCAAGGTCTGCTTTAGTCCAGTTTATTCCTTTTGCTTTGGGACTGGGGAGCTGGGCTCAGGAATGAGTGAATGAAGGAGGAAAAAGTCAGGACTGCCCTTTCAGTAACTCTGCTAGGTGTAAATACTGATATCATCAAGGTTGTAATTCCAAAAGTAGAGCTCTTTGCCGGGTCAGGAATCCTTGCACTCAAATTTCATGAAGGGTTACAAAGCGTTTCCCTTCTGTTCTTAGAAAAAAGTCTGACTAATCATTTATAATGGAGTAGGAAAAATGGAATTTCATTATGAAACAGAGTTAACCCCTAACTGTCAACAGAAAACTACCTAATGCAGTCTTGCTCAGAAAGCTCTGCAAGGTACTCCAATTTAATAAAATTTTCCAGATTTATTCTGAAAAAGTACCTCTGTTTTTTTCCTTCTTGGACTCTTGAAGTGAAGGAATTTCCTAGTTCATCGTGATGTTTCTTTCAGATGCTTATGATTTTAAAGATACTTTTATGTTAGTGAAAGTTGGAAATATTTTCTATGATCATGTAAGTAGAGATTGGAAATGGCTTTTGTGTCAGAGGATGCGCTTATCTGGTGGGAAGATCTTACAGGTTATTGAGGTATTTAATCTTGTCCAGGCTCCTGGTAGTTTTCTACCTCCTTGCAAACCTATTTACTTCTTTGACACTTGAGAAAGCAGAAGAGGGAAGATTACCTGTTTATATTACCTCACTAAAGAGGGAACAAACCAAATTGAGAAAGTCTACAATAATCCAGTGGCTACTTTTAATTTCTTTTATACATAGGTATGTCTGAGAACTGTTTTCCTTCCCTCTTTGTTCTGTGGAATAAATGCAAAGACCAAATTTTTGTGCTCATGGAAAACAGCTTGTATTAATAGATTATCAAAAAAACCTTTCAGACACCGGCTTCCCTTGTGGCTAGATAATGTGTTGTGCAAAAGGCATATGTCACAGCAGACTCCAGTCCGGCAAATCAAGCCTTATGTTTTGGGTGTTTGAAGTCCATGTTGAGTTGGCTGCAGGTATAGAAACTCAGCACTGAATGATTGGAGGGGTCAGTACATTATGGGTGGTCTTAGAGCACAGCTTGTTGTTACTGCTTCCCTTGCTGAAGACCATTGTAAACTCGTTGATTGGTTTCCCCTTCAGCCCCTGTGTGCATCATTTATTTAGAAACCTGTTCATGAAGGATCCTGGTATCTTTGTTCCAGTGTGGAGGTGACTTAGAGATGTTCCTAAAGCTTATTCTTGCAGAAATTAAAAGTTATATAGCCTTTTAAAAACATGCATGTAAAGTGTCTCATATATTTGGTCCTCTTGATTGATACATATATATATATATATACAAAAACAATATTTATAAATAGGTCACTTAAAACTATTAGTGTGACATAAACTCAATTTTCAAGGCTCACTGAAATTTTATGCCTTCCTTCTAAGAGTATAAGGGGAAGCTACCTTGAAAATCTGCTTTCTCAGTTAAGAACTGATGATACCTGATGATAACTGATTCTGTCGTGAACTCATGGTAGAATATGCAGCTTTTTAGCTATGTTAGGCCCAGTTGCAGAAATGATTTAGCTATCTGAGGTATATTAGTAGTGTAATGATGATTGATTGGTGCAAGCACATGTAAAGGAAGTGCTGAGATCCTGCATTGAAACTTTAATGATTTATTCTTCCTCTCTAGACCTGTTTTCTTATCCTTTGTTTTTCCAATGCTGTTATCTTTACTGCTTGGGGAGAAATTATTTATCTTCTTTATGATGCTCGGAGTAGATTTAAATGTCATTGTTTTGAATGTCTTTAGGGATATAAAGATCAGGATGAATGGTAAGAATTAATTTTAATAGATCCAGTAAGACTTACGGCAGCTGGCTGCTGTGTGCTTGTTTACAAGTGAAATAAGGATAGCTGAATGAGACCTGAAACCACGTGTTCTTCCAGCCCTGACAGACACTAGTATGAAATGGTGAGATTCTTATGATCCATAGGTGACATAGCTGAGGATCTCTTTGGTTTGATGAAACTTTGATGCCTTAGTCCTTTCTGAAAAGGGGGCATCCACTCTGCCTTCTGTCAGGACACACAGCATATTCCACTTCTCCCGGTAAAAATAAAGTTTTATTACAGGGAAAATTTTGCTATTCTGCTTTTGTCGTGTCTTGAATGTAAATATATCACTGTTTTTTTTGGCAGGTTATTTGGGAAGAGAATAATAATTAGCTGAACAAAACAGCACAAGATGACTTATGATTCCTGCTCGTCATGGGAACCTGTCTGGATTGGTATGCTTTGGGTTTTGTGTGTTGGGATTTTTTTCTTGCTAAACTGACATATAGTGATTGTGTGTGTAATTCAAAGATCCACTTAAAATTTAGGAATCTGATTTTTTAGGAAGTTTTCAACTTCTTAGTTGCATGTTAATAACTAGGTGAAGACTATGAATTAAAATAGTATGTTTTCTATAATGTTCAATGTTTGCTATTGTTCAAGGCGCTACAGTTCTCACTCAGCTCTTCATCATGATTATGGTTAATGTGACCATTAAACTAGTGGGAAGGTTAAAAGTCAGGGTAAATATGACAGAGCTAGGAATGAACCTAGAACTGCCCAAATCCTTTCACATGATCTGCAAATGATCATAATTGAGAACATAATTTTTCCCAAGAGCTAAGAAAATAGAATTTTTTTTTACATTTTGAATATTTATGGTTTACAGTAGTGATAATGATTACCATGACTGATGTTCTGTGACAGTTAATGGCTCTCTGAATATAGGTCATAAGGAAATATCATCGAGAGGGCAATTAATTGTACCAAATGACCCAAAGCAGGGGTGACTGTTTCCCACAGCACTTTCCTATGAAAATTGCCAAAGCAGTGTTTATAGAGTGGAAAAAAGAACAGTTTCCTAAATTAAGGTAATGCCTCTTGTGAATAGTTTTATGGGTCATCTACTCATGCAGTGTAGTTGATTAGTTTCAATTTAGGTTATAGGTAAATAGGTATTAAAACTGAAAACTGCTGGTTCCTTTTAGGTGAGTAAGAACATTGTCTCTGCTGCTTTGTGCTCTGACTCATTCTTTTCACTGGTGTTAGCAGAAAGGATTCCATTGTAACATGTTCCTGCCTGTGCTTAATTGCATAGGGAGCAATGCTTGATTCATATTTAGAGGGGTGTATGTCCTGGGCTGCTTTGTATGATAATGTGGTGTCAGCATATACTTGAGTATTTTCATGTGGCACATAAATTCCTTTGAAAACAAAATAAGCCCGTGTCCTTCATGCTTCTTTTACTGTTTTTCCCCTAAGAATATTTTGCTTTTTAATTTTTTTTATGTTGCAAAAAATAATTTTTTGCCAAAGTTTGCCTGTAGAATAAAACCATTGATAGTAGCTATAAAGTATGAAGAAGCTTCTGAGACCACTTAAAATATCCCAAAGAAATAGAATCACTCTACCAGGCAGTGCTGCCTTCATATTTCTGAATAAAAATGATTTTTGTGTGCTGGATGAAATCTTGGTGCTGGTCAGTGTTGCCAATATGTGCTTGCTTTTAGCAGACAGATTTATTAAGTCACTGACCATTTTGGCAGCTGTTCATAGTGTGTTCTGATCTGCATTAAACTTTACTGTTATTATGGCACTGTTATTTTCTCTCTTCTGTCTTTTTTGGAGTTCCTGGCTTTGATGTCAGCTTTGCATATAACATATAATCTTATATTTCCAGTTGAGCATGCTATCCAAATTTTGAACAGGAACCTTTTAGCTTCTAAAGCTGTTAAAAACAGGCACCATAGTTCTAGCAATAATTATATTTGATGAATGGAATTTGTGTGTTATTTAGCTTTAAGTATGTACTTCATTGAAATAATTGTGTCTATTATGTTCCATAAAAAGAAAGTTGTATATGAGTGAGAACCTTGCTTGAGAGAAAATGTGCATACACAGTAAATTTCGGCACTGATACTGAAAAAAGTGATTGCATGAAGCTTTTTTGCATCTGAAAAGAATCTGTGAGAATACATGTTCCAAAAGTGAAAATGCTGTGACAAAAAGGTACCTATCTGCCTCTTGCTTGAGTACCTGACCATCAGCAGACTTACCCATTTAAACTATCAAGGCATGGTTGTCTTTTTGCAAGCTGTGTGATTACCATTCAACAAAGACTGGGGCTTTGAAATTACAGGATCTGCCTTTCTCAAGGAGTGAGTGAGGACTGAAATGCTGTTGTTGTGAAGTTATCTTCTTGGTTTCTTTCATCTTTTAGTTCTATCTTTACATAATTTTGGAGAAGTTGGAAGGGTAGGGAGAAGGGTGGAGGCACATGTTTAATAATCATGTGCATGCTCATGGAAGAAGGCCTTTAAGTAGAGAGAAAAAAAAAATGAGAAAATGTATATATGGTGGCAACAGAAGGGAATCTCTTGAGTTTATTGGCTGAATTGGTCAGTCACTTCCCTGAAGGATGATTGTTGCATGAAGGATGATGTCCAGGCAGGCTACAGCTACCAGTGACTGACACGGGACTCAAGGAGATGGGCATCTGCTCAGGAAACCATTTATTCAATACAAGAACCAACCCAGCTTAGATCCAGAGAGAGAGAGCCCCAAACAGAGGCAGGGTGATGGGTTTTGTGGGACAGAACCAGGGTGGTATTTAAGGTTGGGGTCTAATAGGAACACAGCAAGGGAGAAACCCCAGGGGCTCAAACCCAATCAGAACTCCTTGGGCTGCCACCCCATGAAGGTCCAGGGTGGGGCAACTCTTCCTGGACTCACAGGACCCATCCCTCGAGGCAGGGGGATGGAATCCACTCTTCCTGGGCTTTAAAGCCACGCCTCTCACTTTAACAATGCTTATCTGAAACTAAATCTTTGCCTCCCTGGGCGGGGGGTGTGTCACAGATGATAGCCAGGAAAGAGCATTGCCTGCAGTTTAGATAAGTGTATATACAAACCAGTATCTGAGCATTCAGATTCCATTTGCACTACACACAGATATTTCATACTCAGAGTGATAAACAGAGCACAGAGAAGAGTGCTGCTGGAAGCCATCAGGAAGCAAGGAACACAGGAGCAACATGGGATCCAAAGCCTGCAGTCCTCTTACTGGGTTAGATGTCTTCTTTGCAACAGCTGATCACTGCCCACTCTCTCATCCTTCTTGAAAAGATATGGCTGATGGCTTATGCAACAGCCAAATGGCTGCTGCTTGCTTTCCACTTTAAGCACTAAGCTGGGCCCAGGCAGCAGCTTGGATGAGGTCATTCTCCTCCTCTTTTAATGCTGCACAGAGAAACATGTGAACTTCACACAGAGGGGACAAAGGACAAAAGGGGATGTAGCTATTTGCATAGAGAGCTGGGATGGTGAGAGAACATATGTGGGATTATTTTTCTTTCTTTTTCTGGGTTTGTTAGGAATAAACTATAGACACTTGTGAGTCCTTTGTCCTTTGCTTTATACTGGTTGCTACTGACTTGAGAAATGCAGGGTAGCACAATCTTTTCAACTCAGTTAAGGATGCAGAACGCTTTTACACCTTCTTGCCTTGTCTGGTTCCTTCTGTAAAGAAGGAAAATTTAGGATATAGCAGTATTTTCTGAAGCTATGATTGTTTACTATGAAACATTAGCAGTTATTTCTCTGGTTTTTGACTTTTTCCTCTTTAAAGCTTTTATGATACATGTTATCATCTAAGCCTCTGCTGAACTTCATACTTCAGAGTGTAAGGTTGAGTGACATAAAGGATGTAAACTTGAGTGAGCAAATTCTGTTATGTATATTTAAAGCTAATCAAGCAACTGCATGTATGTGCTCAGGTGCCTGTATTCAAATCAGAAGGCCATGTATCCTTTGGAGTCAGCAGAGAGAGATGGGTGATTCACCTCTTTCTACACAGACATCTGTATAATGATATGAAATATGTCCTGAATGCTGTCAGAATTCACAGAAGCTCTATGACATCCACAACATCCTGTGGCAAGTGTTTTCATAACTACTTGTGAAATAATTTCCAAATGTGAGCTCCTCAGTTTTAGAGAGTCATGGACATAATGAAGAGAGTAGACTGAAGAGTTGCAAAGATGAAGAGGCTGGAGCATCCCTTCTGTGAGGAAAGGCTGAGGCAGGACCATTCAGCCTGAAGCAGAAAAAGTTCAGGGGGATCTTATCAATGTATATAAATACTTGAAGAGGACAGAGCAAAGATCTTTTCAGTGGTGCCAGGTGATAGAGGCAGTGGGCAGAAACTGAAACAGAAAATTCCCCCTGAGCATCAGGAGACAATTTTTATCTACTGTAGCCCTCTACTTAGGTGGCCCTGCTTGAGCAGAGAGGTTGGAGAAGATGATCTCCAGAGGTGTTTTGTGATTTCTCTGACTGTTCCTAGTCCTGTTATGAGACACAGCAGTCACTCATAACTGCTTCACTTTCCCTGTGCTACTAAAAACTTGGTAGACCTGTATAATTCCTTTTTTCAGTTGCTTTTTAAGAGATCAGGTGGTGCAGAACTGAGCATAGTACTGAAGAGATGCCAGATGTGTATTGTAGCAGGTAGTTTATCTAAATATACAGTGTATATACCTAGCTTCTGGTTTTCTTCTCAGTTCCTTTGCTAACAATTCTGAACACATGGCTGATGTTTTCATAGAGCAGACTATGAAAATTTGAAAATCTGTTTTTCTTCTGGATGGTAATTATTGGTTTAGTATCTATCACTGTGCAGATAACTTTTTTCAGTACAGGCATACATTTAGCACTGAATTTTATGGGGTAGACTGTTAGCTTGCCACTAACTCTCAAGAGATCCCTCTGTACCTTTTTGTAGTTGACCTTTGTTTTTATTAAATTGACCTGAAAAACAGTTAATTTTCAGCAGCAGCACATGTCATGGTTTTGCATTTCCCTCTTCTCCTCTATATATTAAAGACCCTGAACCCCAGTAAAGTTTTTATTTGTAGGATCATTCTGTAGGATCAAGGTGACCTCTTTTCTCTGTGGAACAAAACTCTCCTGTTTTTGTTTCCTATTTGAAACTGATTATTGTCTGTACGAGGGTTTTACATTTATCGAATGGCAGATTAGTTTATTTTAGAGCCTTGGTGGAAAGACCTAGACAAAGCCAGTCAGAAATGCAGAAGTTACCTTTGCTGACTTACTGGTTACACAGCTCTAAAAGACACTACCCATGGGATCTAATTTTCTTGCTCCAATATTTTAAAACTAGAATTATTTGTTGAATTTATGTTCTTTTGCAGTCCCTGCAGAATGCTACAGCTTCCTTTCCTTCATCGTGTTCTCAGCTTGTGGAGTCATAAACCTGAGTGGAACTTTGGGTGAGATTTTCTTGTTCATTGCTAAAATATTTCTTATTTATTCTGGAAAATTCTGTTAACCTTTTTCCTGTTGGTTACATATTTTATTCTAAAAAATGTTAAAGAAAACTACTAGAGGAAAAGTTTATATAGGTCAAAGAAAGAAGAGCTTTGGCTAGTATGTATGCTTTAGCCTCTAATTAACATTGAGGTTTTCTCTAAAGGAGTTAGTATAAAAATATAAATTTAAAGAGAAAGAATGGAGGGAAAGAAAAAAGTTAATGGAGTTGTTCATTTTTGCAAAATGTCAATGTACATAGCTTTATATACTTTTGCTGAGTTTTACAATCTTTGAAATATAATAGGACAAAATAGAAAATTATAACTTCCATTCAAGCACTAAGACCTCTAGAAAGTGGATTTTTTATGACTCTCTATTGGGTTTGTGTGACAAGGTTTTTGTAGTAGGGGGGCTACAGAGGTGTCTGTGAGAAGCTTCTAGAAGCTTCCTCTATGACCATTAGAGCCAGTATCAGTGGAAGGGACCCACACGAGTGTTCAAGAAAAACTGCAGCCTGTGGGAAGGACTTGTATTGGAGAAGTTCATGGAGGACTGTCTCCCATGGGAGGAATCCACACTGGAGGAGCAGAAGACTTTGAGTCTTCCCCCTGATGAGGAAGGAGCAGCAGAGATGACATGTGGTGAACTGACTGCTACCCCTGTTCCTCTGTGTTGCTGGTGGGGAGGAGATAGAGATAATTAGGCAGAATGTTAAACTCAGGAAGAAGGGAGGGGGTGGGGTGAAGGTGATTTTAAGATTTAGCTCTATTTTCTCATTACCCTACTGTGATTTAATTGGTAATAATTTAATCTCATTTCCCCAACTTGAGGTTTTGCCTGTCATAGTAACAGGTGAGTAATCTCTCCCTGTTCTGACTTCAACATACAAGCCTTTTGTAATACTGTTTCTCCTGTGGCCAGTTGAGGAGGGGAGTGAAAGAGCAGCTCTTGTGGGCACATGATATCCAGCCAGGATCAGTCCACCACAAAGGTCAATTAAATTAGGATGTTTATTATAATATCTTTTTGTGATACCATTGAAAATTAAAGGACACAGAGAGGTTAACAATTTATCTGAAATAAAAATGCTGATGGTAGTCTGGCACTGGAAATCATCTAGTGATAGAGCTTACAGAATGAAAGGAATAGGTCATAGTGCTGATGCTATTTGATGAATTCTTGACAGCAGCCTGAGCAGGCTTGCTTTCAGATTGCTAGAAGTCCAAAGTTGGGGCATAGATCAGACTTCGTTGTCTTACAGTTAATTTCTTTGTTGATGAAGTATTATCCAGCAAAGGGTAAAATTTTTATACTACACAAAGCATGTGGTCCTTGTGTAAATTCATGAAAAACATTCCTTCCTCCTTTTATTTTTGCCTGACTTTGATGCTAAACAGAACCTGCATAAATACTGTGGCCAGGGTTTGTGCTACCATAAACTGCTTGTGTTAGTAGCACAAGCTTGTCATTGTGTGCGGAGATGGAAGAGATTGCCCTCTGAAGATGCCTTTATCCCTTTTCTAATGATAAACACAAAAACAGCCAGAAGGGACTATTGCAGTCATCCAGAATGAATGAGGTGAAGCACACTTTGTTTCTAGCTGTAGTGATTGTTTTTTGAAAAGGGCATGCTGGTTTCCAGCATGATCTGATGCCATTGTGCTCTGAGAGTGCTTAATTTAATAGTCCAAGATAGAGGGGAGGAGCTAGCACTGAAAAGGTGAGAGAGCACTCTACTCCTTTGCATTTTATTTGTTAAGAATAGGTGCATACAAATATATGTAACAATGCAATACTAGTAGTAATAGTGCAACAAGACAATGCTCGTAAACTATAAAAGGAAATGTTTCATCATGTCAGTTCCTATAGGGGGACTGCAGGAGGGTTGCAGACGGACTTTCTACAAGGTCAGGGCAATGGTCTTAAGCTGAAGGATGAGAGATTCACTAGATATTAGTAAGAAATTCTTTACTGTGAGACTGGTGAGGCACTGGTACACGTTGCCCACAGATGTTGTGGATGTCCTATCCCTGGAAGTGTTCAAGGCCAGGTTGGATGGGGCTCAGAGCAGCCTGGTCTAGTGGAAAGTGTCACTGCTAGAGCAGGGGGGTCAGAACTAGAAGATCTTTACAGGACCTTCCAGCCCAAACCATTCTATGACTATGATAACAAGGGAGGCAGTTCAGCACAATGTCTAAGGGTTAGATTTACAAGGAAAAAGAGAGCACACATGGTTAAATTATATGGGGATACCAAGATGAATTAACAAAATCCTGCCCAGACCAGTGGAAGCAGGAAAGCTTACTGCTGGGGGAAGGGTTATAGTGACCAAAGAAGTGATGGTTTCCTGCACCTTAATGTGATTCAGTCCCTAAATGAAACAAATTGAGAAATGATTTTATCCTGTGGACAAGTTATATCATAATAACAGGTTAGAATGTTTTGCATGTTTTTCCTGATATGTCTGACTTGGATGACTGACATGGACCCAAGGATTCTGTATTATATGCAATAACTTGGATAAATAGGCTTTCAGTGCTTACCAAATAGGGAATTTGACAAATAGGCAAATATATATACTGATACTATTTAAGCTATTTAGAAATATTATTAAAATTTCCACCTGTAGGCAATTTCAAAACAAAATACCAAAATTAGTTCAAAAACAACAAGATGTAACTAAAAATACTTCTTTGATTTATTCACTCTTAATCAGTAAAGTTTGTTTTCAAGCACAAAAGTTCTCCAGCCTTGGTTATGGAAGAAAAAAAGTGTGGTGAGTTGAGAGTATTTTACAATATCAGGAGTAGGACCTATGAGAGAAAGGCCAAATATTACAAGACTTGTGTCTGGTGCTTAAGTAAATTGTGTCAACCTGAAGTGTAAACGTTTATTAAGGATACTATTCTCATTAAGGAAAGCTGAGTAATCATTAGGTTTCCACTGGTTTCAGAGAGTTTTACTTTGTGTATTTACGTTTCTTTCTTCTTTTTCAGATGGAAATACTGACATGAACTTGAGAACTTTGATTCTTTTGAACCTTGAATTTTGATTGTTAAACGACCAGTTCAAAATACTACCTGAACAAGATGAAATGCCTTGAAGACCTTTGGTTCTGCTTTCATTTTTCCTGAAGCAATGGTTTTCTCAGCAATGTTGACGCTGGCCCACTCTGGGACCTCAAATGCTACTTTCATTGTTTATGAAAATGCCTATACGAATTTTACCACTCCCCAGTTCTTGCTTCATAGTGGCACAACACAGCCATTGAGATATGGTTCAGGTGCTGTGCTCACCACTGAGAGAAGTACTTTCCTGGTAAACACCACAGC
This sequence comes from Poecile atricapillus, assembly GCF_030490865.1. Taxonomy (NCBI): domain Eukaryota; kingdom Metazoa; phylum Chordata; class Aves; order Passeriformes; family Paridae; genus Poecile; species Poecile atricapillus. The sequence continues at coordinate 39,890,921 of NC_081251.1, read as the reverse complement.
TATCCTGCCATCACAAGAAGTTTTCAGGAGCTTGAGTTTGCCACTCCAAATCATTCTTTCTGCTGCTATGATATTTATCCTATTGGTTTCTTTCCTTGGAAACTTTGTTGTCTGCCTGATGGTCTACCAGAAGGCAGCTATGCGATCTGCAATTAATATCCTCTTAGCAAGCCTGGCTTTTGCAGACCTGCTGCTGGCAGTGCTGAATATGCCATTTGCTCTGATAACAATCATTACCACTCAGTGGATTTTTGGGGATATATTTTGCAGAGTTTCTGCCATGTTCTTCTGGCTTTTTGTCATAGAGGGGGTAGCCATTCTTCTTATTATTAGTATTGACCGATTTCTTATCATAGTTCAGAGGCAAGATAAACTGAACCCCTACCGTGCAAAGATTCTTATTGTGATTTCCTGGGCAGCATCATTTGTTGTCGCTTTTCCGTTATCAGTAGGGAATCCTAATCTGCAGATACCCTCAAGAGCACCTCAGTGTGTTTTTGGCTACTCTACAAGCCCAGGTTACCAAGCCTACGTGATAGTTATCTTGCTAATTTCTTTTTTTATTCCATTCCTGGTAATGCTGTATTCTTTTATGGGCATACTCAACACTGTCCGCCACAACGCAGTTCGTATCCATAGCCACCCTGATAGCATATGTCTCAGCCAGGCCAGCAAACTTGGTCTCATGAGCTTACAGAGACCTTTTCAGATGAATATTGATATGAGCTTTAAAACTCGTGCCTTCACAACCATCTTGATTTTGTTCCTTGTCTTCATAGTCTGTTGGGCACCATTCACCACTTACAGCCTTATTGCCACGTTCAACAGCCACTTCTACTACAAGCACAACTTTTTTGAGATAAGCACTTGGCTCCTTTGGCTCTGCTACCTCAAGTCTGCACTGAACCCACTGATTTACTACTGGAGGATTAAGAAGTTTCATGATGCATGCTTAGACTTGATGCCCAGATTCTTCAAGTTCTTGCCACAGCTCCCTGGCCATACAAGGCGGCGCATCCGGCCCAGTGCCATCTACGTGTGTGGGGAGCATCGGTCGGTAGTTTGAAGCTGTGGCTGTTTGACAATGATTGTTGTTTGCTGGGGTCATTAATTTTTAGGCTTTAGGTTGAATTTTATTTTGTTTAATATGGCTTTTTCAGCGTGGCCATATCTTATAACTTGATTAAATTTTCATTACTCTGTGCAATTTTGGGAAGATGGAGGGAACATGTGGCTATAGTTGGGTTTACTACCAGAATACAATGGAAACAGAATAACAAATGTTACCTCTAGGATTCCATGAAAATCCATTCTTTTAATGAAAACTATATTTGGAACATCTTGTTAGGTTTATGCTTATTAGGCCTGCAATTTTATCTAATTGTAGGGACTTTTTTAATGCTGCTAAGAGACGGTGTATTTAGTTGGTGTAATTTTTTTGAAAACTGTTGCTGCTGTCTGCCAATATATTAGAGCCAAAAAGTCTCATTAGATTATTTCTATCTAATTTAATGATATTTCAGAAGTTTTCATGGTGACATTAAAAACCTTTTTTTTAATATTTCCATTAATATTTTTGTGCACTTTACAAAATTTACTATATAGTTTGTTCATTTGAATATTTTGTTCTGTATTGAAGGTGTATTATTATTGCTTTTATTATTATTTGTTATATTGGTGAATTTCAATGAAAGACCTATGTAAGCTCTAGGAGGACAATTTATTTTGGTATAGCTACATGTACAGTCACGGGTTTTCTGGTTTTCTAACAATTGATCAAAATTACCTGCTCAGTTAGTTAGAAGGAGAAAACAGAGGAATGAAAGAGAAAGCAACAAAAATACCATGACCTGAGATTTAGGCTAACATATGGTTTAGAAGAAGAGTGTTCATGTTAACATTGTTACAGGGTGAAGGGTGACTGTAGTTGGTACTTGAGGCTGTTACAAGTTATCCAAACCTGATGATATGCATGAAAAACTATCTGAAATAGTGATGATTTTTTGGGCCTGCAATTTATACTGTGTTGGTGTAATGTTGTTTCTGCTTGGAGCTCATATAAGGCTAGGTGTGCTCTACACTACTGAAATCATGATGTCAGGCATTTGTTGGGATAGCATAGTAGGGTAAACCAGCACACAGACAGCAAATTAATCATAATTAAGGTTAGGGCTTAGTCTACATAGTAATTACAGGGAGAAAAAGAATCCTGGACTTGTTTTACAATTGAAGTATTAGATCAAAACCATAAACAGTCACAGAATCATACAATGGCTTGGTTTGGAAGGAACCATAAATACTATCCTGCTCCAACCCCTGTGCTATGGGCAGGAAGGACACCTTCCACTAGACCAGGCTACTCAGAGCCCCATTCAGCTTGGCCTTGAACTCTTCCAGGGATGGAGCATCCACAGCTTCTTTGGGAAACCCATTCCAGTGCTTCACCACCCTCACAGGGAAGAATTTCTTCTTATATCTTTTCTAAATCTGTTCTCTTTCAGCCATTACCCTGTATAAGAGGCAGCCAGGAGAGTTTGCTGGGGGTATAAGTTAAAATCCGCTTTCCCTCTGATACTACTTCACATTGATTTTTTCATTACCTCTTTGTCTCTGTAGTGACTGCTGTCTCAAGGGTTTACTTGCTGTTCTCATCTATTAGGCATCAGCTTCTCTCCCTAAAATGCCAGACTGCCTTTCTGATTAATGTCAGACTGTGTTGATATTCTCCTGGAAAGCAGAAAGACAAAGATTTTCCTTGATGATAGCAAACCAAACTCAGATACTTTTATGTTTGTTTTTTTTTTTTTTCAATCAGCTAAATAAAAACTTATTGTGAGACAAGTAGAATTAAGACTTAGGCTTGGGCTTTGGAGACAGATCCCCAGTTGCTCTGAGGCTGGGAAGAATGCTGCAGAATCAGCTTTTTTGAGGCTGTGACCGAGAACAGAGGTATTTATGTACAACAAATAATGACTAGAGCTAGGGTTTGGGGTTCTCTTGCTTCCATCTGTCTTTCAATGCCCCAAAGCATGCAGACCTCTCTATTGCTCTTCTACCAGAGTAGCAAAAATAGCAATTTTGTCTACTTCTGTGTATCTACACTGTACACCTGTGTATGAAGGAAATGCCTTGTCCTATGTGGGTGTCCAGGGACTGCTTGCTTCCTGAGGGCAACAAAGTGTTCACATCCCAGATATTTTTTAAACGTCTTCAATAAAGAACTAATTTAAGTTAGCTCTGTTCATTGACAGCTATTGGTAAAATTGTTGTCATTATTTAAATTATAGGAGTTTAAAAGGAACGATTTTGAGTTCAGGAATTTAATTAAAAAAACCCAAAAAAGCTGTCAGCTGAGACTGTGGGTTACATATAAAGGCACCTGGCAGTGGTGCTGTTATTGATGTCCATGCCTTCCCTTCCTGGTCAGTTTTACTGATGATGGTATAGATTTTTCTGATCTAAAGGAGTTCCACTATAAAGCAGAGTGTTTTAGTGTGTCTTTGTAGTAAGGCTTTTATTTTTCAATCACATTTACATTGATAGCACAAGTTTATGACCTGGTTAGTATGGGTTTTCTGTTTCAATGTTGTCATACCTGTTTATCTCTCAAAGCAGCAAAATCGTGCTTAGAGTTAGTGTAACAGAATGAGAGTGTACATTGTCTAAATGGCAGGAACAGGTATTTTTGCTGTCTTCCAGCTCTACAATGCAAGAGATTTGAATGTTGTTAAACATGGTAATTCAAGAAGGAAAAACTATGAGCAATACAGGAAAATTAGTGAAATTACATTGCTGAAGGAGGAAGGAAAAACATTTTGTGGGATTTTCATGATCTCTGATATGTACTGGCTGTGAAGTGTAAATTGCAAACACCAAGGACAGTTAATTTGTCTTGATAATTAAACATTTGTTTACCCTGACTGTAACAAGGTTTCTGGTCGAAGCTGCATCTACTGATCCTTGGAGAAAAGAAACCCAAATTGTGTTGCCCAAATTCAGAGGTTATTTCCACAGTGATACAGTATTCACACTTACCAAGTTTTTTGAGGTGATTGAAGCATATAGTGAACAAAAGGGTGTTAAAAAAAAAGGAAGAAGGTGGTGTAGAAATATCCCCAGGGCAATTGTGTGTTTACAGAATCATTTGAGCTATTGTGTCTATATACTGTCCTGAGAGCAGTGCCTTGATAATTACAGCTGAAGTCCTAGGACCAAGTCGAAGACCTCTGAACTGCTCAGTCGTGCTGTCTGTGATCCTGCCGAGAATCCTGCACAACCTTGCTGAGATTTGTAATGTTAAAACACATACATATTGGCAGAAGTGGATCTCCTGAGGAAATTTAATGGTCTTGACCAAGACTAAGGATTTTAAAAACTCAGACTGATCCTTCTTGACTTTACTGGAGAATTATATTTTTCTTTCTCTCCAGAGATGATAGTCATTACTAATCTGTATTCCCTCATGTTCTATTTTCAGACATCTTTAGTATGGAGGATTAAATGAATGTATTTTGAAGTATGTTGCCGTTTAATTCATTCAGTCAAAGCATGCTGCTTACAGAGTTCTCAATTGTACAAATCTGTTGCTGAAATGATTCTTTTGTACTCAAAATTGTGTATTTTTGACATTCCTTGTTACTTATGTAAAAACATTTCTGTATATAGAGAAGAAAATTGTTTTGCCTCTTATTGCTTTCTGTCACTATTTTTTTCACTTGTATGCTTAATGTTTTCATATTTTGTTTTGGACATACACATAAATAGCTTTAAGATTTCAGTGATATTTCTGAAACCATTTGAGATTCTTAATTCTTAAATCATTCAATAACACCCTTCTTGAAAAAGATTTAAATTTATTTTAGTGTAAAAACTAAAAATTCAGAGCACAAGTTTGTTGTGGTTGGAATGGCGAGGAATATGTTAAGTCCAGTTTTCCAGGAGCCAATACTTTTTTTTTTCTTCCTTTTTTTTTTTTTTTTTTTTTGAGGACTAGTAATTTTCTGATGTGGAGAAACCTTGAAATTTTGTTTTAAAACAAGCTATTAAGTAGAATGGCATTGTCTTTTCTGTACATAATACACCCATGAGAATATACCTGAGAAACAACAAAAAAAAAGAGAAAAATAAACATTCTCCAGAAATGTAGCAAAAGTCTTGAGAATTGACTATCTTGTTTGTACGTGCACTTATTTCTTTTATTTAATGCCCACCTCCATAGTTTCAAACACTTCTTTTGTTTATTAAATAACCAGGATTGCCTGATTTAGGTGGTTTTGTTTAAGCCAAAATGTTTCTTTCAAAATGTCTAAAGCATTTGCAGAATGCTCCTTTCTGAGACAATGGAGTAGAGACATGTCAATATATCTAGAACAATTGGAGTAGTATCCAGCAAGCAGAGAGAGAACCTAATAAGAAAATAACTTTCCTAGAATACTTCCTGAACTGGGTACTAATACTACCTTTTAGCTTGCACTAAGTAATTAAGACTATCTTGCTGTGTAATAAAGCAGGCAGTAGTAGTGTGGGGCATGATTCATATCAACACAAGACTGTGACCTTTATGATTCAAGTACTGCATGTTTGTATATGATGGATTATCCCCCATATTAGTAGAGTGAAAAAAGTTCAGCAACTCGGCTGGTTTGTGGAAAACATTCAGCTTGACGATGATTTAGCAGAAATGCTGCTGGATTCATTTCTCTAAGTGATAAAGATGTCCCCAAAGAGTGCCTGAGAGGGGATAGATATTCCTGGTTGCTTGAAAATGGCTGTGCTCAGCTGCTGAAGTGCCTCATTCTGAGACTCCATATCTCTGCAACAGCCACCTTTTCTCCCTCATTCTCTCCTGGTGCCTTCCCATCCCTCTAAGGCAGCTCCTTCTGTACCACTGTGTTGCAGCAGGTACAGTGGTGGCAGGAGGAGGTCCCTGGGCAACCTGTGGAGGCAGCAAACCTCTCACCCTGTGCCACTCTTTCCTGTCTTCAGTTCAGATTGGACCATCAATGACAGGCTGAGGATGATTTTTACCACCTCTGGTTTTAGTATTAGTGCCATCATAGGGGAGGTGCTACAGTAGCAAATATGTTTGCCTCTAGTGCTGATGCAGGATCCTTGTTTTATCCCTAGTAGTGTTAGAAATTTTATTCTACCTCATCTTTCAGTAACTGAGCTTCATCCATCTTCAGCCAATTCACTGGCCTGTGTCTCTCTATGAGTGTTCTGGGCACAGGATCTGCCAGCGAGCTTCCAACATAACAGAACTTCCTATAGCTTGTTCTCTAAGCAAAATGGCATACATGGAGACAACCACAACTCTGTTCAGATGTAAGTGGTAGAATAGCCATAAGTCAGTGGCTGCACTGTGTGGTGGAGGAGAATGTGAGTTGTAATGGGACTTTTTAAGTGCTCCTTACAGAGATAGTGTTCATTTTTAAAACTGATGGATGGATATTTATGCAGAGACTCTTGGGTTGTGTTGTTTTGCCTTACTGTGTAACAGTGGATGCAGCTTGATACCAAATCATTGTAGTACTGCTGATAAGTAACATAGTGTTCATAAATACCAAAGTAGAGCTTGTTCCTGGTTTCTGTTATTATCCTGTCTACATAATCGGCTTTGCCAATGTGCGGGCACAGAACATAGCAATAACAAGATATACTTCTCATTTAATCGGTGCTCTGCCTTCAATAGGTTACTGCAATCCAAACCTCTGTGGCTGAACTGAAATAAAATTAAGGCTTTTCGCCGTCATGAGTAGAAATTCCACTAACATTTCCCTGTCTTTTGAAAGAGAAGGTCTAGTGAAATAAATGACAGTTCCTCCAAGAGTCAGTTAATCTGATCTCCAGAGGGGATGTAGTCACAGCTGTAATAAATTCAACAATATCTTCCTTTCATTTACTGGGTTTAGGCTCTGTGTCAAAGATGGAATTTTTGGTGGCAGAGGGTATTGCCTGAACACCCAGGATGGCAAGAGGGAGCCACTGAAGCCTATGTGAAAATCTCAGTGCTGTAGTTTGAGCCCCACTGTTCTTTTAGGTGTCAATGCTGCCTTTTTCTGTAAAAGTAATTCCTTTCAAAGGAAGAGATGAAATGACATCTCTTCCATCATCTCTTTGCTTCTTTATTGACACTTTAACTGTGAGAATAATAATTCTGAATTTGGTTCCCTGGACTTGGGTTTCTTTCCTCACTGAAGGGGAATTGAAGCTGTCATTTATCAGTCTGTGTTCTGCGTCTGATCTATAGGAAATGAGCAGAACCATCAGCCCCTCCTGTGAACTCTTTTACATTCAACACTCCATGGGTGGGAGAGAAAGGGTGAGTGTGGGAAGAAAATGGGAGGATGTGCTCCAGCCACTGTTTGGTACCAGATCTTGTAGAGTTTCAATTTGGCTGTTGGGAGAGCAGCAGTGGAAGCCAGGCTCTCTCCGTCAGTGCAGTAACTACCCCAGCCCAGGTGTCTCCTGTCTGCTGAACATTTAATTAGTCTTTAAAACTGAAAACAGCTTTTACAGAGGTGAGGGAGGGTGCCCTTTCTGTTCCTAACTAAGATTAGGTAATAATCCACCAATTCAAGAGGTGAGGAGAGACTGTTGAAAATCCCCTGGGATCCTCAGAATAACTAAAACCACATCTCCTTCCTAATATTTTCACTACTGAATTATTAGGTTAAGGGAGTGGTCTACCAAGACTTTCTGTTTCATTTATGGACTTTTTTTTTTGCAGCTTAAGCTGTTGGTTGAGCTCTGAAAATGCCTATGGTTGGATCTTCTCTGTGGCACGGATAATGTGAAGCTTGTTTTATCAGTTCTAGTTTGGGATGGGCATGGCTTACTGCCACCAGTGCTGCAGTGCTTCTGGACATACACAGAAGCAGTATATGTATATATGATGAGATAAATCTCTGATACTTTAGCCATCTATAGCATAGACAGCTCCACCAATCACTTGAGGCTCTTTTGCAGCTGGCGGAGATGAGTGGATGCTTTCAAGTTTTTAGGAACTCCTCTGGAAGGTTACCTTCCAAAGGAGAGAAACAGCATGAAAAAGCCCTGAACTGCTTTTTTGTTGTTGTTGTTGTTGTTGTTGTTGTTGTTGTTGTTGTTGTTGTTGTTGTATTTCTGGTGGTGACTCCACTGGAAAAAAAGATTGGACATTGTAGAACTTGATTCACTTCCTCTAGTGCTTCTTTGTAGATGTGATGCAAACTCCTGCACGTCTAACCATGGTGTGGATTTTCTAAAATTAGACTGGGCTGAGTTTGGTCCAATTTTTCAGAAGGAATTAGAGTCCTTTCCTTCTATGTGAGAACATCTACAGCGAGAGCTAGTATTGTTAAGTTCTGTTAATTATTCCATTTCTGTTGTGTCAAATTTAGAAATCCAGAAGACATCACTGCATTGGCTGAGCTGCTCTCATATTTATTTTGTTAGACTAGATAGAGGGAGCAATGGAAGATTTGTAAGACTAAATTTAAGTAAGAATGAACCCAAGGGACTCAAGTCTTGAGGGGACCTGACTTTGCAGCCTGCTGATTTGGGCAAGATAGAATCCTTGAGGACAGCCCTAACTGCCCGTATGACTTCAGATTTTGTTTGGATATTACCTGATGTGAAATGCAGGAGCAATCCTGTAAACGTCGGTGGGAGCTGAAGCTTTACATGTCCTGGTCTCCAGGCAGCAGCATCTCATTAATTCCTGTTCCCCTCATTCTGTCCCCATGAAGTTTTGTGGCTTCTTGCATTGTGCTGTACTTCCCAGGTAAGTGGTGGGAGAGGCACTCGGATTTCACTTTGCCTCTTCAGCAGCACTTGCTGAACCATCCTGCTGAGAGAGAAGTCCTTTTCCATGTGTTTTAAAGGAGATGAGTTCTTTATTGTTAGATCCTTGCCATCCTTCACAGGAACTGGAAATGTAGGATTCCAGGTAGGTGCTGTGGGGGATAGAAAACAGGACTTCATCAGGAAGGTGTCAGTCCTGCCAAGCATTTCTACTGAACAGCTGCTTTTCTGTCGCCTGAATGACTTGCGACAGCCTGCTGAGGTGTCTGACTTCACTCACAGGGCAGCAGGTGTAGGTCCCTATCTCTGACCCTCGCAATAGAAGTCTGGAACAATTCTGGTGCCCTTCTGGTCCTTAATGCCTCATCTCTATCATACAACAGGTGAGTTTTTTAAACTAAAACAGGTCTTCAAGAAAAAAGAAAATTTCTAAAAGTATTTTATATTGAGATAATTTGAGATGTGCTTTTGTTAGCACAGTAATTAATTCATGTGATTTATATTACACAGGAGGGCAGACTACCTGACTACCATAACTTTTACTGGCTGTATTCTGTATAAGATACTGATTCCACTTACATGAAACTTAATTTTATCAGTGCTATTGTCAAGGTTAGCCTGACTATTTGATAGAAACAATCTCAAACATAATTTAAAGAGGATAAAGAAATGTTACTTTCAAGAGGGTAATTCATCCTAGGTCAACATTGGTGGCACTTGATTCTAGAAAGTTTGCTTTTCTAATCAACTTTCTCAGAGGAATTCATTAACTGAAAACCTGTGACTAATGAAAGATGTTTTGTTCTTTTGATGTTCAAGCTAATTTCCATGAAGGTTACTACTACTAAGCAACAGATTCTGCAGAATGTCTCCTGGGGGGCTGAAACTGAAATATGTGCATAGAGTAAAGCAAAACACAGCACAAAAACTGATGAAATAGTCCCCAGACACAAAGGCCACAAATAGTACCATGGCCGGGGCCTGTTTTGGAGTCTCCTTCCTTGAAAGCTGTTTTTTGACCAATGGGAAAGCTCCTGCAGGAGCAAAAGATCAGCACAAACCATATCATCATCTGTGGTGAATGTAATGTAAGGTTCAGCCTCTACTCAAATGTAGAGGTACACCAGACCATGACCAAGGGGGAAAAAAAGCCTAGTCCCAAATATATTTCAGCATCCATAATTCTTCAGAGAAAAACAATCACCTAAGTAATATTCTTTAGTAATATTAAAAGAAGAATGATTATTCCAGCTATGAGAGCATAGGGAAATGAAATACAGGAGTGCTTTCTTGAGTCACAAAAGATGGTATCTTCTTCTGTGCAGCTTTGTGTTAGAGTAGAAATACATGTTTGCACCTTGCTTAAGTAAAAAGCATATCTGGATATTCAGCATTTTGAGGATAGAGATTTCATTCTGTTCTCTTAATTTGCCTTTATCCACTGGCTTAGCTAAACCACAAGGCACAAATGATAAAGGGGGAAAAAAACTCCAAACCCCTCAATTTCTTCCAATAACCTTTTAGATGTTTAAGTGAGCTCCTTTGGTCTTGTTGTTTTCTTTCTTGTGTTCAGTTTGCGTGACCTTGTAAGCGGTGTAATTTTCTAATGTAGAATTTCAATATTTGTTCAATAGAATTCATAAACTTTAGAATATCATGCAACTTAACCCACTAATAATGATACATGTAGGATATGTACAATCTGGAAATAAGTAAAATATTCTAAATGTTTGAGTTAAAAATATCTCCCCAAAGATGAGAGCAGAATATACAAAGCAGTTTTAGCAGAGAAATCCAAATATTTTCTAACTCCTCTGATCATTACATTCACAGTCTCTTTTAAAAATATGTCTTCTGACACCATGAAAGAAAGATTTATTATTATCCAAAGTTTTATGAAGTGACCAGTGAGGCACAAAAGACACAAATTTTTAAAGAAATTAAGTAAACATGACCTCTAGTTAGATGCTTCCTTGTCCCTGGAGGTACTGAGGGTCAGCAGGTGTCTACACTTCCAAGATATGTGCAGTAGGTTCTTAGGACATATCTAGGAGCAGCTGTGTCCTCAGCTGACAGTGATGGAGGTGCTTAACTCACACCAAAGCCCTGCCAGTGTCCAGGCATTTAATGAAACTACTGCCTACTGAGGTGATACAATCATCTCATGCCTACTCTTTTCCTCAAGAACACAGGACTTTAAAAAACACATGTATTCATTACACAAGGATCTTAATTCAGGTCTCTCTTCTTCCACAGAAAGCCCTTGCAGCCATCGTACTTTGTAGCAATAACTGGTTTTGTCCTTAATGAGTATCTCAACACAGTTTAGTATTGTCCCAGGAATACTCTGCAGCTCATGTTTGGCTGGCTGTTCTGGGAGGTGTCTTATCACATGGGAATGATGGTACCATCATGAAGCACTATCTCAATACTCAAACAGGTAAATAAATTGAAAATAGAATTAGAATGACCTGAAGCTACAGATAACGTTCAGCTTCAGGTCTGTTCTCATGTCAGTTCTAAAATGGCTCACACCTTTTCCAGAGCGTTCTATAACTTGTATATAACTTACGTGATGGATTTTTTTCCAGACGACTGATTCTGAATGTTAAACCTTACCCAATTTAAAGGGATCGAGATTTTAGAAAGGGCAATCTCTTTCCCCATGACTCCTCTGTGAGAGTGCATGAAGTAAAAATAATCATGGACAAAATGCATGGGAATCTGAACCTATTATATCTCTCTCACCCTGATCTGTGTAGAAATTTTACAGCTCAGTTTAAAAATCACCACTCTCTTTGCTTCTATTATGTATGTCAAGTGACTAGATGGCTTTTAAGAATGAATGTGCAATCAAAAATAAGTTCTCTTTTTCAATTTTATCTTCATTTTATATCGCAGGCTGTAAATCATTTAAGCAACGGTTTGGAATAAATAAGTTGTGGGAAGTCTGATTAATTGATTATAGTAAGTATAGCTTTCAGTCTTACAGCAGTAAAGATTTTGCAGTGTTGCCACAGGTCAGTTGCATATCTGGAGTGATATGTATCTTTTATAAAAATGTTGAGAAAATTAATGGTTTTCAAAATGTTGATGCTAGCACTACTTGAAAATTGGTGTTAGAGTGACTTAGAGCAGTTATTGTTTGTACTGGCTTCAGTACTTTGGTACATTTTGTTATTTCCAAAACTATAAGAAGCAAAGAGAAATATGTAGTTAATGGAGGGGAAAGTGCATAAATATACATAATCTGTAAACTGGGAAAACAGAATTCCTTAGTTCTGTTGCTGGTGGAGTAATTATTCTCAAGAATAATTTGACACAGAAAATTTTTGATTTTGTTTCTGCAGTAGGTCCTAGTTTTCTGAACTTAGGCAGACGCCAGTGTAAAAGGTGTGACACTCTCCAGAACTAAATAGTTTTTTGGATGAGTGCACTTAGAGCATGGTGCTAATAACACCAAGATTGTGGGCTCAATTCTCATATCTACCATTCACTTAAGAGTTGAACTTGATGACCCTTGTGTACCCCTTTCAAATCAGAGTATTCTCTGATCTATGATTGTGTGTGTATGTGTACTTACATATTGTTGTCATCAATGTCATCACTGTCATTTATGTTTACAGACTTATCCACACTAAGGTCCATAAAATGAATCCTGTAATTTAAAATTTGCCTTTAAAGATACATACAGCCACAGTGGAAAAGGGAGGGCTCTGTATACTGTTACTCATTTCTTACTGCATTTTGAATATGTAAAAATAATAAGATTACTATAATCCTCTGTAGTGGCCTTCCTAGTTAGAGTGGAAAATGACAAAGCTGTAATTCATGGTGATGTAAAATGCATGTCTTGCCCAAGGAAGGTGGTACCATTTTCAAATGACCTGGTTTGCAAAACTGTTTTGGGGTGGAAGGTAAAGAGCCTGAATCATCATGCCGTATCAATCGCTATCACATAAGATCATGACACAGGCACAGCACCCCCTAGAGCCAATCTTCTGATTGAGGCCTGCTCTAGACAGAGGGTCTAAAAGCAAGCATGATGAAAATATAAACGTGAGTAAATATTTCTAACATGGAAGTATAATGGCTCTAGTAGTGCAAAAAAACCTGGTATTTGTAATGCACTGATGAACTATATATATTTTTTCTTATCCACATTTCATAAAAATGTCTTCGTCTCAAGAAATCAAATTTTGTCATTTTTCCAATGAGCTTATCTAGCCAGTGATATTTTAATTGAACTCGTTTCTGGTAAGGGATATTTAATCATAAGCTTCTATATGAACTGTGCCTCAAACAATAAGATGCCAAGTTCAGAGTGCAATAGAAAACTTTGTAAACTTTGGTTTACAAGTGTGTAAAACAGTAAAATATGCATAGTAAAAGCTGTGCTTTTATTGCTTTTCTGACCCTTTCATTCAATACTAATACTGCAACAACCATTCCTGACAAATGCAGAGGAAGTGCAATTATGGCTTAAGTAGTAATGTGCTTGAACTTCTGGAAAAATAAACTTTTTCTAAATATGTCTTTCAGAACCTTCTGCTGCCCAGCATTTTCTGCTGTTCCCTGATATTCCCCTGAATCTGAGGAATTAGTTTAAACATGTTTGCCAGAAATTTGGATTATTGTCTTTCAAGGTAATATTAAAAATAGCAGATGCATGACTTTTTAATGTCTCTGATCTTTGCTTGCCACCAGGACTAGTGCAACACAAGGGCTTTGGCAGCCTCTTGGTGCCAGTTCACTCCTGTCCCACAAGAAGGGTTGCATGTGGTATGAAACCTCTTGCTGCTGAAGAAGCAATTCAATGCATACATTGCTATGAAATATCCTCATGTGAAACTAATACAGAAGATGCTTCATTTTGAGAATAAGGGCCTATTATTTGCAGTTTCTATATATTGAATGCTGAGATATTTTATTAAAAAAAAGTCCCTCTATCACCAGTAGGGATTAGGAGCTGGGAAACATCCACCATTGTTAAATATATAAAAATGTATTTCTAGATATTTATATACTTATACATATTATGAATATATTGTAAATATTATAAATATATTTCTAAACATATTATACATAAATAAATAAATATATTTATTGTACTTATATATAATATACCTTCAGGGGGTATATATCCAGTTCTACCACTTTGAAACATTCATTTGACAAGGCAGTGAATTGAATGTGGATTTTTCTTTCTTCAGTCAATGTAGGCTGGTGGGTTTTAGAGACAGGCTGGATGTTTCTTGAAGTTCTTGGTGCCAGTGTCTTGGACCAGCATGATTTTGTGCTGGTTTTTATATCTTACAGTGAAATGCACATTGCTTTAAGAGGTTTGTATTTGAAAGTTAATAATGGGACTCATTATGGTTTCCTGAACTATGTGTCTCCTTTCCATAATAGCAATGTGAGAAATAAAAGAAACAGCAAAATGTTACTTTGTTACTGCATTTACCTGCCTGGTACATGTTTTTTAAGAGCATTTGCTTTGAATTTTGTCATGAATAAACTGTAAGTATTTGCCAGCTCTGAAAGGCAATGTAAGTCTAGGAGAGTGAGGCAAATTAATGCATCTTCTTTTGTGTCAGTTTTTTTAACTTTTTTATTTTTTTATTTATTTTTTTATTTCTGGATTCTGGGAAATATCAGATAGTTACTGTATTATGGATTCATTTTACCTAACTTTCAGTGCTAAAAGATTAGACATCGAATCTAAACTACTCCCATGTGCTCTCTAGGTATCTTCAGGTGGTGAATCATCCCTTCTATCCAAGAAACTTATTTTAGGAGGATGAGTCATTATTCAGAAATGCCCACTGCTTGAGGAGGGTAAGCTTAAACTTAAGGAGAGTTAACTTTTGCTTCTCCAAAGTGTGGTAAGATGAAGTTAAGAATTTGCTTCTCTTCATCTGTGACTTATTACCATGTTTGTTTCAAAAAGAGAGAAGCACAGAATTACACTGTGATTGTCCCATGGTACTCACTTAATAGTTTTACTGAATCAAGTCCTGTATGAGTCCTATACATACCTGTATGTATGTGATAGTCTCCTCTACTCAGAGGTATAAAGAGGCAGAAGATTGCTTTAGTTCAAATTTTGACTTGCCAGTGTTGTCTCATCGTTGTTTTTTCTTGCTTCTGTGTCAGCAGCAGAAATAACGAGCACCTGTTTTTCTCCTGTATGACATTACTTAAAGTTTGCAAATGACCCCTGAAATTTTTAGGTGAAAGTTCTCAGATGCTTCAGTGTGATTCTTATGACAGGCCTTGCACTCACCCTCACCATTTTTTCAGGACTCATCATATTTTACTTCCTCACAGTAACTCAATCCAGTAATTTTACCTGTAGCTAACTTGCTGTGTCTTTGAATCATTACCTTAAGATTTTGACTTTCAGTTGCTAAAAAAATAAGTCAAAGCTTCTGTTATGGCAGATATTTCAGCATTATCATAATAATAAAGATGTTGCTACTAACGTCATATTCTCTATCCATTAACTGTATTGTTAGTGACATTTAGTTAGGTTGTTTTATATCACTTCCTGTTATGATACAGTTATGTGATATTGTTTAAAACATTTTTTTTAAAGAAAGTACTAATATAAAATGCAGAACAGAGGAAAACTTGTCTAAAAGTTTCTCTCTTAGCTCCAAGCTGTGTCCAGCAGCATTTTTCTCTTTCATCTACCCTCTCCAATGATATTTTTAATATCTTCAGCAAATCAGTCTTTCAATTCCACCTACAGAGAATTGTCCTCACAATGCAGGACCTAAATATAGCTACAACACAGCTTGTGATGTACTGTGGTGCAAAAGTACCGTAATAGTTACTGTAATGTACTCTGGGACCGTAGTGCCAGTCCAGGTTGCTTTAACCTAGTGATGTCTTAAATAGGAAGAAGAAAGACTGTCCGGTGCTATAGCAGATACTGTTATTCCCAGCAAGTGTGTGCGGTAAGCAAGATGAGTTTCCAAGAACTCTTTCTAAACTTTAACAAGCTGCTATCAGCACATTTGCAGACACATCAGAAGGGTTTCCTGCAGCATCTGTCCAGGGCACTGAATAGTTTTTTTTCTGTTGATTAGAGGTCAAAATGGGGGTCAGTAACTAGGCAGGAACTTCTTCCTTGCTGGAGATGCTAAAGGCCTAACTGGTTTTAGCCCTTGCATGAACTGATACATTTATTTGAAAAGTGTAGGGGCTGCAAAAAGGTCAATTTTTAGAAAAGCTACTTGTGCACAAGGAGGCATTTTCTGCTCTGTCATTGTAGCTTTACTGTCTGAGCAAAGGCAAATGTGAAAAGGAAAGAAATACAGATTATATTATGGTTCCCCTGCTGTATGGGAGAATCATGAAACAGGGTAATCCATGTTTCTGTGGGCACAATCCTATAATATGAACACCAGCCATGGGAATGTGTAGATAAACCCATTTGCCAGATATTGCTGTATGACTCCCACTAAAGCCAACAAAGTCACACAGCTGAATTCATACCCCCACTGCAGAAATGCAGTGAGGAAAGTTTCTAAATTCCAGACATTGCCATTTTAACCTCGCTTATTACACTGTGTCATGGCATACACTTCCATTAGTCATAGTCTCATCAGGAAATGGTGAGTGTGCTTCTAAGACTCAGGCTGAAGAGAATTTAATGAATTTTTAATGAATTGTATTGGATATGTTTCATGGTTTCAAAACAGATTTCTGAAGCTATAAAATAACAGGTGGTCTTTCCAAATGTGAAATCAATTAATTTTTAATATTAATTTCATAAATAGATTCTGTAGCCAAGTAGAAAGTACGACAGTGAACTTGAGATTTACTACAAACTCAGTAATTTTATTTTTTAACATTTAGAAATGCCATTGCCTTTGAGAAAGCTTGAAAGTTGCAGAAGTGAAACAAAACTCTAGCTAGGATTATAGATTTGAACCCATATGAATAATTTAGATTAGAGGCATCAAAGACCAAGATTAGGAGGGCTTTCAGCAGCCACTAGTGTTCTCAGAAACTAATAGTGAGTTCCAACTACCCTTACCAGAAAAATCCTAAAATGGAATCTTTTAGGGTTTTCCCCAGAGCTTGATATGGGCAGCAGAATCAACTCATCTTGTTTTCATCCTTTAATACGTTTCTACTAAGAAAAATACTTATCACAGGCTTTTGCTGGAGAGTGAGAATGATCACAGATTCTTTAGCTGCACTCTAAGATTTCTCAACTTGATTTTACTTGTGATCTCCATTGAGCATGAGAGTACACAGTCTGAAGTGAGATTTCATATGCTTATGAAGCCATTTGAGACACAGAGTGGATTGATTTGAAGACTGGTGTAACCTTAACCCTCTGTAGCTTTGTTCCATGCAGGGTGAAATTGGATGTTTGAAGAAGAACATTCAAAACTTTCTATAATATCCCATAGATATCTTATTTTCTGATTAAAGAACCTGATATTGGAGAAAGAATGGAGACTTTTCCCTACATATTCAATATACTGTGGCATTATATGAAGATTATCTAAAATAGGATGCCTTAAAGCAGATTGCCCAGCAGTTAAACAGTGGTCAGAGTATTTACACTGATCTGTCAAACAGTGATTTAAACACCATTGTAGATAAATATTATTTTTTCCAGAAGTATTAGGTAGGTCTCTAGGGAGACTTTTTCAAAAGAAATATTAGGTGGGCCTCCAAGGAGATTTTCTAGTCTTTAGAGAGCTGCCAAACGGGAAACAAATTTTATTCCATATTAAACCTGAATACATTACTGTAAAAGTGGTTATTATTGGTTTACCTCAGTGTACTTCTGAGTAGAAACTGGCACTATAGATTCTGTCTGGGTGGGTGCTAAAGATGAACAGATGGATGCCTTTGGCCACATTTTTTCTTAAGCAGTGAATGAAATGGTAATGACGTATTTAAGTACGACAATTTCTGTAACTGAGTCTCAGAAGCAAAAAATGTTAAATCAGTGCATATGTCTTCCTAATTTATAAGCTATTCTGGTCTGCCTCAGGATGACTGAGCTTTTCTGCTTTGCATTCTAGTCTAAATTTACTTGTTTTTAATGTCCCCACCTGGGTTTGACATGGAAAGCAATAATTATTCCTCTGCTTGAAACCACAGGCAGTGTTTGGCATTATGCTGGAGTGATTTATCTCCCTTAGATTAAACTGAATATTTTGAGTGAACACTGCACTGTCCAAATCAAATAAGAAGCAATCACATTGTCCTGAAATTTGTAGGGGGGATTGTGTTGTTCTTGCTTGTTTAATGGGTTGGTTGACTTTTTATTTTTAAACAGCAAGTGAGAGTACAGGACTTCCCAATGCAGGAATAAGAAATGTAAATGCTGCTTTGGTAGGGAAACACTAAGTAAAATTTGCAGAATGGCTGTGCAACTTTAAAGTGGAAGGAACTTTTCTCTGTCAAGATTAAGATTAGGCATAAAAGATTTTCAATGCCTCATTGGTTTATTTAATTTTAGAATAGTATTTTAATAAAGCAAATTAATGATAAAATAAAACTACAAATTTACAAATTTATAGTCTGTTATACTTTTTCCTTAAAATTGAGTTAATTGTCAAGTATGGCTGCCATCAGTTTCTCAAGATGTCTATTAATGTATTTTTTTACAGTAATATTCATGGAATAAATTTTAATGGTTGGTGTCCTGGATTGCCAGTAAAGGCTCTGTGTGTAGCTGTCAAAGTGTCATACAAATGATATAGATGATGCAAATTGTGCAAAAAATGGTGAAGTTGCTAAATTGGCTAATCTCTGCTTTTGATATTTTTATCTCCCATGTGTTCCAATTCTTAAAGAGGTTATTAGTTTTGTTGGAATTGGCGATGACAGAGGGTGACACCATCACTGAAGTAGCGGTGGTGAAAAATATCTCCTTATTTTAGCCATCTGACTGCGTGGGGTTTTTTTCTTGAGGTCCATCTGCTAGCACTGGCTCAGAAATCTTATTTAGATGCATCACAATGCCCTTCCATTCCAGAAACTGCATAAATGCAGTACTGAATCACAGTCTTAAATCTAAGTGGGTGGAAAGCGCATTTCATTACACTACAGCTTGAATTCTTCAATTTCCTTTCTCTATCTTCTGGGAGGGCTGAGTGCTATTCTAGCACTGGAATTAGACATAAACCTTAAAAAATCCTTCTTCACTTGAAGGGAGCACCACAGGTTGCCTGGCTTTTGCTCTGGTCTCCACTTGCTTTAGACACAGCCATTTATCTCCAGGTTGTTTCAGCTGCATGCAAAGCTCGGCAGAAGTAAATCCCATCTCTCCGTTTCATGGACTTCTCATGTCTCCCCAATGCTGGTTTCTCTACCCACACTTTTCCCTCAGCTTGTCTGCATCACCTCTCTAGCGTCATTTGTATCAGCTCTGCCTACTCTCAATGGCAAGGGTTCAAGGGTTGCAAAATTCTCTCTTCTTTGACTCACTGCTCAAGGGGTGGGCACCCATCTGCAATGGAAAAAGGCTATGCCTAAACTTGGGACATCTGTTCAGATTTCGAGCAGTCTGCCCTCATTGTCTGGAGCTCAGTGTCTATCCCCTCAGGGCAAGGGAAAGAGTTGTTCAAGGTTTCTGTAGAGGACCAAGAGTCACAAACCAGTCTCCTCTGGTGGGTGGATGCCTCAGTTAAGCAAGCAGAAACATCAGGATCAGCTTGCTTATGAGCACTAACATCCCTTGGCTAAACATGAGTCCCATCTCTGCAGAGTCAGTGCCAGACCCACAACCTCTTCCTGCTAGTGGAGTAACACCAATAAAGACAGGCTATCAGCTTGTGATGTGGCAAGTGATGCATACTACTCTGTCTTTTCCCTCTTGTTTCCTAGTGTAACAATAGGGGCTCTCCATGTTCCCTGTCTGGATAGAACATGCATTTGGATGCTTACCTGACATTTGATGGATCTTCCTAAATGTCCTGGATTTCTGGATGGCCTGAACACCACAGAGCCAGCACCTATGGGGCCACTGCCACTATCCCATGAGTGTCTGTATCACCCAAGGGCAAGGTGAAGGTGAGAATCTTGTCCTTGCCTCCAGAATCAATAATGATTCTTATCACTGCTGGTGTTATCCTGGGACAGAGCCAGCCTCTTCACTTCTTTGCTCACGGGCTGCCACATATGGCCACAGAAATGTCCTTTCAGGACATAAAGTTTGGGCCACAGCAGAAGTTATGCTGTCTGTGCAGAAGGCTGGTGGAAACAAGCAACCAAATATCTCTTGCTGTCTCCTTTTATCGGTTTCAGATCTAGAGAAGTAGCTTTGGTGGTGTCCAGAAGGGCTACAGTGACCAAAACTTGGCTCTACAGTTAAAATTTTACAGGGGTCTTTAAAAAAAACAACTCTGCTAGCATCGTGAGCTTGCAGCCCAAAAAGTCAGCTGGATCCTGGGCTGTACCAAAGAGGTGTGGCCAGAAGCACAAGGGAGATGATTCTCCCTCTCTGCTCTCATGAGATCCCACCTGGAATATTGTGTACAGTTCAGGTGTCCTCAGTATGAGAAGGATGTGGAACAGTTGGACCAAGTCCAGAGGAGGCCACGAAGTTGCTAAGAGGACTGGAGGGCCTTCCCTACAAAGACAGGCTCAGAAAGTTGGGGCTGTTCAGCTTGGAGAAGAGAAGGTTGTGTGGAGGCCACATGGCAACCTTCCAGTATCTGAAGGGGCCTACAGGGAAGGCAGAGACAGACTCTTCACTAGAAACTGTAGGAATAGGATAAGGAGTAATGGGTACAAACTAAAAGAGGGGAAATTTAGGTTAGATATTAGGGAGAAATTTTTGAGGGTGGAACAGGTTGCTTGAAGAGGTTGTAGATAGATGTTCCATACCTGGCAATGTTCAAGGCCAGGCTGGATAAGACCTCGAGCAACCTGTTCTAAAGAGGGTTTGAACAAAGTGACCTTTAATGTCCCTTACAATCCTTAACATTCTATGCTCTTGTAACTCAGACAAGCAGATTTCCTGTCAGACTTCTCAAATGGTTTCACTGGGAGAGTAGGATACAGTGTCCAAACTCAGAATGGGAAATGTAATCCTATCAATCAAGATGGGAACTATTGGTTTTTTACTACTTAAATCTTTGTCACTTTGTCCTACTGTGCCTTACTTCAATTTATCCAAGATGTAACTTCATACTCCTTTCCAGACACTTTCTGAGTAGAAAAAGAAAAGTGTTCTTGATGGGTTTCTTCTTGGCAATGGTATAGCACTGAGAAGAAATGGCTCTCCCCAAGTAGCAGGGAGCTGAAACCAAGCATTTGTGGAACTATGAAGCTTGCTGGAGACAGCTCAAGATGTTTGGATGCTGAAGCCTCCCCGTTGGATCTAAATGACAGCCAGAAACAGATCTTGAGTAACCTAGAGCGGTGCATGTGCTGTTTGGACAGGTGACTAGTACCAGCCCATATAACACACCACATCTGACCTTTTCTCATTTTCTTTTCAGTGGGGTCTTTTTTTTTTTATTATTACTTTCTGGGCTTGTCTCTAGCATATCTCATTGCTTTGCAGTATTTCCAAGCCAAATTTAGTGCTTCTTCCTAAAAATCCTCAAGCAGTGAATATAATCTGACAGATCATGCAACAGAATTTCTGAAATAAAATGTTGATGCTGACTAAGGCAGCCTACTACTTCACAGTGCACGTATTATTAAAAAGGTTTACCCCCAAAAAAGGGTGCTTGCCTAACTTCTCTTTCAGTCCACATAATCAACTGGTTTCATTAAAAACCAAGGGATCTCAGATCTTCCCACAATCATTTAGAAGCACTAAACTAAGACCTTTGTGATTGAAAATAAAAACTAACACTGGTTCTGCATGGAAGAAGTCTAATAGATAGTTAGATGACCTGTCTAAAGGGTTAGACAATTAAAGGTTGAAAGCAATTGGGAAAATCTCTTAAGTGTGTGCCTCAGTTCATCCAGCTTCTCAGAGAAGCAGAAGACAGTGATTGTGACAAAAGTAATATGAATTTCCCCTGGGTGCTCCTGAAAGTCACAGACATATAACTGTGGCCTCCTTCTTATCTCCAGCCCTGTCTTTTTTTTCTGCTCCTTGTCTTCCTGCAAAATGAGAACAGGTGAAATTACAGATGCTGTACTGTAAATCCAAAGATAAAATGGGAATTGCCTTCTGTTTGAAGTCTAATTCTGGCTGCTTCATCCAATCAACAAATGATTATCCCTTTTCTTGTTGTTCTTTTTTTAAAGTATTTTCCATCTAAAATTGCCAGGTAGAGCAGAGCTGTGGCCAGAGGTACATTTTTTCTGGGAATGTTTCCACAGAATTAGACAATGCCTATTTTGCAGAGAAGGGTCTATAAAAAAAAAAAAAGTACGTGTTTCATTTTTTGAAATGCCTTGTGATATGTTCTATAAAAATCTTATCTCAGAACCAGCTTGACCTAGAAATGATAGCATGTTGGAGACCCTTACTAGTGTGGATTTTGGCAGTCCAGAATGTCTCAGCAGGCTATAAAAACATTGCCAAAGTCCCTCAGAGAAAAATAATCTCTGGCAAAGCCAAGTTGCTTCAAAAAATAAGCCAGGGGCTTAGTTGATTTGCCATTGTGAAGCAACTTCAAAATTAATAATCTGCTTTGCTCCCCTCTCATGCCTTTATGACTGTGCACTTTACTCAAAACTATTTCCTATGTCTGGAAACCCATGGCACTATCACCTCCTTTGTATGGTTGAGTGAGTGTCAGGAGGTAAGACTGTGATGATTTTTGGTAAAGGCAGGACAAATGTCACTAGAGAAAGGTTACAAAATTGGGCAGACAGTTTTTGTCATTTTGTTGCCTTGCTACATCAAAAGTGAAAAGAGGAAATCATGATCCCACTTGATGTCACTGGGCTTGTGGAAGAAGGTTGAGCAAGTCAGTAGCAAATAAATGGAGGATGTGGCAAGACAACAAGTGGCTGGCTGTATCAGCAAGAATATACATGACCTTCTGTGTTCCTCCAAGTCTCTGTTTCACAGAGAGCTCTAATCATTTTGGGTAAATGGAGCTGTAAGCTATAGATAGACAAAAAGGCATAAGAAAGAAATAATTCAGCGGGCAGAGAAAACAAGCCTGCTCTCTTCAGCTTTTTTCCATCTGTTGGTGTCCATTAAGAAACTAAAAAAGCAGCTGCTGGGCAGTTCTGATCTTTTGGCAATTCAGAGTGATTATTTGATTTGCTTTCTCATTGTTGCAGTGCTGAATCTGTGTTCCAGCAGGAGCAAGGTTTATTGTTTCAAGGCTTTTTGGTTCACAGCTTCGCAGCCATTCGTTTTATCCTAAGGCCTTAGTTTCCAAAATATGCTGTAATAGAACATAATGTAAATCTAAAAATTATCCGAATTTAGGTAGCTTTAAACTCTGATGGGAGAGGAGAATGATATACCCATTTTCAGTTTGTGCCAGTTTTTTGCACCTTTGAGTTGCAGAAATAATAACAGTGTTTAAAGGAGTCAGCAAGGGGCTATATAAAAAAAAATGCCTTTCCTGGCTATGAACACACTATGTACAGTTGTGTGTGATTCATTCAAACTCACCATGTGGTGCATTTGTTTTTCTTATTACGTTTGTTACAGTTTGCAACTGTTCTTTGTCAGAGAAATTCACCTATTTACTTTCCTGAGGCACTTGTTTCTGCGGACCGCTAATACTAAATTAAAATAGATCAAGCTGGTCTGACTGATGTTTATTTTCTCTGCTGATTTAATGAACTTTCTCCTCTCATTTCTTACTGTGCAATAGTTACAGCACAACCCTATCTCACACAACAAAGATACATTTAAAGAGAACCACTTGGAAGAGAAATGTTGCCTTTCTCTTTAAGCAGCATCTTATCTCCTGGATTCATACTTTTAAAAATAAAGAGGATAAGCATACAGTGGCCTCATTTTCACTTATAAAATGAGCAGATTCTGGCCTCTTCAGGGGTTTGCTTGATAGAGTATGGGACAAAACCCTGGATGAAGAATGGCCCATGAAAGCTGGTAAAGTATAATGGTTACCTCCTCCAAGTTCAGGATTGATGGATCCCAAAGATGCATCCCAAAGAGAAGAACAAGAGCTTTGGGACAAACTCAAACACTAGAAGAAAAAAAAGCCCACAGAGGATGGAAGCAAGAAAAGGCAGCTTGGGAGGAATATAGGGAAATTCTCTGAGCAAACAAGGATTAGGTCAGGAAACTTAAAACTGTAATAGAATTAATTTTGGCCAGGGTCATCAAGGGCAACAAGAAAACTTCTACAGGTATGCCAATGATAAAAGGTAGTCTAGGGAAAATTTGAGCCCTCTCTGTAAGGAAAAAGGAGAACTCATTACCTGGGATCTAGAGAAGGCTGAGGTGCTCAACGATATTTTTGCCTCAGTCTTCTCCAACAAGTGCTTTAGCCACACCACCTGAGTCACAGAAGGCCAAGTCAGGGACTGGGAGAATGAAGAACTGCCTGTTGTAGGGGGACATCAGATTTGAGATCATCTGAGGAACCTGGAGGTACAAAAGTTGATGGGACTGATGAGATGCACCTGTCAGGTCCTGAGGGAACTAGCAGATGAAGGGGATATCCATCATGTTTGAGAATCTGTGGCAGTCCAGTGATGGGCAAAGGGGAAACATAACCCTCATTTTTGACAATGGAAAAAGAGATGAAACTACCGGCCAGTCTCACCTCATGCCTGGCATGATCATGGAGCAGATTCTCCTGGAAAATATGCTAAGACACATGGAATATAAGGAGGTCATTTGTGGCAGCCAATATGGCTTCACTATAGATAAATCTGGTGTCCTTCTGTGGCAGGATCACATCATCAATGAGTACTGTCAGAGCAATTGACATAATCTCCTTGGAAGAGTGCAAAACATTTGGCACTGTCCTGCATGACATCCTTGTCTCTAAACTGGAGAAACATGGATTGAGGTACTTGGTGGATAAGAAATTGCTGGGTAGTCAAACTCAAAGAGTTGCTTGTGGTCAACATCTTGATGTCCAAGTGGATAGCAGTGACAAGTGGTGTTCCTCGAGGTCAGTATTGGAACTGGCACTGTTCATCCTTGTTGGTTGCATGGATAGTGTCCCTCAGCATGCTGGAAATGTCACCAAGCTGTGTGGTGCAGTTGGCACACTTGAGGGAATAGATGCCATCCAGAGGGACCTTGACAGGCATGATAAGTGGGCCCGAGGGAACCTCATGAAGTTCAAGAAGGCCAAGTGCAAGGTTCTGCACCTGGGTTGGGGTGATCCCAAGCACAAATACAGGCTGGGCAGGGTAGGGATTGAGAGCAACCCTGAATAGAAGGACTTGAGAGTGCTGGTGGATAAGAAGTTGAGCATGAGCCAGCAATGTGCACTTGCAGCCCAGAGAGCCAAATGTATCTTGGATTGCATCAAAAGGAATGTGGCCTACAGGGTGGGAGAGGGGATTCTGTTCTCTCCCCCCTGTTTCACTCTGAGACTACACCTGAAATGATGTGACCAGCTCTGGCACCCCCAACTTAGGAAGGATATGAAGATGCCAGAGCAAGTCCAGAGAAGGGCCACAAAGGTGATCAGAGGTCTGGAGCACCTCACCTATGAGGACAGGCTTAGAGAGTTGGAACTGTTTGGTCTGGGGAAGAGAAGGCTCTGGGGAGACCTTACAGCATATTCTGGTACCTAAGGGAAATTACAGGAAGGCTGGAGAGAGACTTTTTACAAGGGCATGTAGTGATAGGACAAGTCATAATGGCTTTAAAATGAAAGAGTGTGAGTTTAGATTAGATATATGAAGAAATTCCTTATTGTGATAGTGGTGAGGCACTGGAACAGGTTGCCCAGGGAAGCTGTGGATACTTCATACCTGGAAGTGTTCAAGGCCAGGTTGTATGGGGCTCTGAGCAAGCTGATCTAATCAGGAAGGTGTCCCTGCCCACGGCAGCAGGGTTTCTTCCACCAGGAAAGGATTTCATAGGAGTCCACCATGATGGTGACGATAGGGTTGTGTTCTTATGGGTAAGAATCACTGACAGGGCCAGCAGAGCAGATATCATGGTGGGAGTCTGTTAGGGACCACCCAAACAGGATGTAGACTTAGATGAAATATTCTATATGCAGCTGGCAGAAGTCTCACAATCACTAGCCTTGTTCTTGTGGGGAACTTCAACTTACCAAATGTCTGTTGGAAACAGCACAGCAGAGAGGAAATGGTCTAGGACACTCCTGAAGTGTGTGGGACATAATCTCTTAACACAGCTGGTGAGGGAGTCAGCTAGGGAAGGCTCCCTGCTGGACCTGCTGTTCATGAACATAGAAGGACTGGTGGGTGATGCTGGGCAGAGCAATCACAAAATGAGTTTTCAATTGTCAGAGAAGTAAGGATGGGTGGCAGCTGAACTGTGAGCTTGGACTTCTGTGGGGCAGCATGGCTTCCTTAGGAACCTGGGTGACAGAGTCAGAAGATAGTCCTGAAAGGCAAAGGAGTTCAGGAAGACCGGGCATTCTTCAGGAAGGATATCTTAAAAGCACAGGAACAGACCGTTCACATCTGCTGAAAAATGAGCCAGCAGGGACAACCAGCCTGGCTGAACAGAGCTTTATCTGGAGCTTAAGGAAAAAACAAAAGTTTATCAACTTTGGAAGATGAGGCAGCAACTCAGGAGGGCTACAACGATGATGTGAGGTTATGCAGGGAGAAAAGCCAAACTAGAATTTAATCTGGCCACTGCTGTACAAGACAGTAAGAAATGTTTTATAAATAAATCAACAACACATTGAGGCTTAAGGAGAGCCTCCATCCTTTATATTGTGTGTGGGGGGAAATACAGGGTTAAAGGATGATGGAGATACTGAGATACTTAATGTTTTCTTTGCCTCAGTCTTTAACAGCAAGACCAGTTGTTCTCTGGGTATCAAGGCCCCTCTGAGATGGGAGACTGTATCTTGAATCCTGTGTTCAGTTTTGGACTCCTCACTACAAGAAAGACAGATTGACATGCTGGAGCAAATCCAGAGGAAGGCAACGAAGCTGGTGAAGGGTCTAGAGCAAAAGTCTTTTGAGGAGCAGCTGAGGGGAAAAAGGAGGCTCAGGAGAGACCTTATTGTTTAGGTAACAAGCAATAGGACAAGTGGAAACAGTCTCAAGTTGCTCCAGGGAAGGTATAGATTGGATATTTGGTAAAATTGCTGCACAAAATGGGGCTGTCAAGCACTGGAACAGGCTGCTCAGAGAAATGGTTGAGTCACCACCCCTGGAGATACTAAAAAGGTGTAGTACTTAGGGACATTGTACAGTTAATGTTAGATTCAATAATCTAAGGGATTTTCCAAACCTAAAAAATTTGGTGATTCTATCAATGGATGGTTAAGAACCAAGGGGTCAGAAATGGCTTTGTTTTCATGTTTGAAACAGGAAAAAATTTAAAATTTTTCATCTCTATCTGGATGATAAAGTTCTGTGATATTTGACAATCATCTAAGAAATTCAGGATGAAAATACATGTCACATTTCAGTTATGAAGAATAAAATTGAGAAAAATGATGGATGACTCTTAATGTCAAGATTTGGGATAAAAATAGGGAACAGGAACTGAGACTAGCTCCTGGCAGTACTGACAGTAGCATCCTCTTGACTCATAATGCCTGAACAGGAGCCTTGCATTGCATGGTGGGTTTTGTACATGTTCACTCTTCACATACGCAGTCTTCATCAGCTGAACTCAAGTTGTGTGTTGAGATGCTGATCTGGGACATAGAAAATCAGAGGCAGCTGGCTAGAGATATCCATTTGAAGTGGCCAAAGTCTTCTCATGAAGGTCCGGCATTGCTGAATTTTGCTGTTCCCATGGCCAAGAACTTAAATTGTCACTGTCTGTGCAGTAAAGATTTTTTTGTAAGAAGGGAAGTGCTTTTCTTTATGATGCCAGATATGCAGGTGATGTGGACAGGACCCTTGAGAACAACCTGTGCCTAAACCCAACACTGAGAAGCCCGAATTAGAAGCTTAATCACACAGCTTGCCAATTTAATCAGTGTAGAGAGATAGACGCCCCCAGAGAATGGTATAAATCTTAGTGCAAGTGCATCCTAAAAATAGTGGTGAAGAATCACACCTGAGCTTGATGTATGTTAGAGTAGCTTTTCTGAACTGGACAAAAGGAAATGTAGTAAGGAATAAAAAACATAAGGAATTAAAATGACAAAAAGTAACTGCATATGCTGGGAAAAAAGTAATAGCATATTTAGAACATTTCCCTCCCCCCTTTTTATCTCATAAGTAAATCCACACATGGGTAATATTTGGGGAATTTAAATTTAAAAAGTAAATTATAAATGCAAGGTGCTATAATACACTCACATAGATTAAATTCAAACAAATAAACAAATATTCAGACTGGAATGAAAGAATAATAATTTACTTTATTTTGAAGTTAGGAAGTAACGAAGCATTACAGCTGCAGTAAAAATGGGTGAACACCAGAGAATAACTAGGATATATATACATGAATGATAAGTTTCTATGTGAGGATTTATGTGTGTGCATGAATGTACAATCCTTCCTTACTTCCTCACAAGATAACAAAGCAATGATATAACTTTGAATACCAACCATACCTAGAGGAAGGCAGAATATAACTGTACATGTGGCTGCAGAACCTTGTAATCTTATGGCCATATTTCAGACACCTTATCTAGGTGAAGTGATTCTTTGCAGTCATAAGATTTTGAGTTTCAACAGGAAGTTTGGATGGACTTTTTTTGACATAAAGCCCTCAGAATTTAGCACATTTTTCTTCTATTAAGTGTACAAGAATATTTTTATGTGCAAGTAATGGTGGTTGCAGACGAGCTAAGGCACTTAAAAGGGAATAACAGCAAGGTGCAATGAGCCTCAGGATATCAGTGGTTTCATGTACACAGTTTTTTGTGTTCTCGCAACCTTTCTGTTTTATTTCCAGTCCTGGATTTCTTTTGTGTTATGCCAGTTAATAAGCTGTTCTTGATCCATTACCCCTGTGCAGCCTTGAAAAGTAATGTTTTAAATTAGGATAGGGAAGGAGGAAAGGTATAAATGTCATCTGGCTGAGCAAGCCTCCTGCTAATAGAGAATCTTTTCTACTAAGAGGAGCACGCTGCTTTGATATTTTTATTCTGAGTGAGCTGTCAAGTCTGTAGCTGACAATAATACAGGAAGTTTCTTAAAGCTTATGTGGGTTTTACAGTATTCAGGGAGTTACAAAAGAGGAAGAAAAAAATGCCACGTCATTAATGATACATCTGACATTTATTTATACATTCCTATGTCCAGTTTTCATGCAGCAAAGCTCAAAATTCATTAAATAGCTCTTCATCTTACTGTCACTATTTCACCAGAGGCAATTTTAATTACATATACATACATATATGTTGGAATGCATGAAATAGAAGCCTCTCTGAGTCCCTCAGAGAGAGAAATAAATACAGGGATTAAACTGGAACCTTTAGAGAAGCTAGAATATATTAAGCCACAGACATAAAGTGAGAGCGTAAGTTTTAGTTCAGTTTTAGTAAGTAGAAATATATCTTAAGTGCCTTAAGAGACTGTGTTAACTAGTAAAAAAGCCCTAAAGCCTAGTTTAAAGTTCAGTAGTGTTACCTTTTGCAACATTAACTTAGCTCCAGATGTAATGAGAACATAGCAAGAACATAGCTTGCATTTCTACATAGAACAGATAGAGCTATGCATGTAAACAGAAAAAAATCTGTAGGTAGATTTTGGGTAAGAACTGACACTACTTTCGAACATTAGAATTAAGCTCAGATTGGTGTAGAAAGAATGTTTTAGAATTGTGTTTTTGGCTGATTGGATGATTTATGAATAAAATCCCCCTGTACTGGGGTGAACAGAACAACAATGGAACATCAACACAACAACACGACAACAACAGAAAGAAGAGCAACATCACAACACAGAAAGAAGAAGAAACTGCTGCTTCTGCTGTTGCTGCTGCTGCTTCTGCTGTATATATCAGGACTCTATGCCAGAAAGCTTTTAACACGGACTTTAACACTCTGAACTCCTCGCCTTCAAGACTGATGTATTCATACAATAAACAACTTTACAGCAACCACCAACTTCTCCTGTCTTGTTGAGACCCAAGACCCACACAAAACTTGACACATACATATTTTTATTATACATAAGGAAATTTTATAAACTTGTCTGACATGTTTTATAAATTCTTGATATTTTAACATCTAAAGGAATTGAATAAAGCTGGCTGAAGCTGTTTTATTTATCCTGTTTTTTGTGTTTTGCTCCTGAACTTCAGCAGGGTTGCAAAAGCACTTGAAGGCCCAAGATAAGCAAGGAAACTTTAGGGAGTCAGAAAGAAAAGTGCCACATTTTTTTTCCTCCAAAATTAAGATTTTATATCTTTTTTTTTGTAATACTCGTCTTCAAACTGGAAAATGATACTAAGTAGGAGATAATGAATAACTTAATTTCTACATCAGGAAGATGAGGGTGAGGCAGAACAAATACCATTGCCCTGGAAAAGCATTTTCAGGGCTTATAAAATGAGCACAATCTAAAGCCAGGTGGCAGTATGGTGAGAGCATGGAGAGTATGGGAGAGCTGGAGGAAATACAGCTATAGTTCTGGGATGTGGTGAGTCTGGCCAAGCCTTGCCCATTATTACATAGCCTTGTTATAAATGCAAAGGCAATTTCAGGATAAAAATAAAAAGAGAAATTTATTAATAAACAACAAAGAACAAACAACGAGAAAAACCACAATAAAAATGGTCAGCGCAGCGCTGGGTGGACAGGGTGTACACCGGAGGTGTAGGGTTCCCAAATCCTCGTCTGAGTGCTCTCAGGCTTGGGGTTTTATAGAGATTTTAAGTCCTCAGGCTAAAATTCCAAGCAGGCTCCATTCACCAAGTGTCCTTGATTGTCTGGTGAATGGATTTCCTGGCATGGAAAAATAGACCTAACCAGTGTCCGGACAGAGTCTCCTCAGATGTAAAGAGACTCTGTATGTATTTCAATTTGGGTTATCAAGGCAAAAGTGGTGTGATCCGGGGCCGGTGCCGATGGGTATCTCGGCAGAGTCTTTCCTTTTGTTTCCGTTGATTGCATCTCCAACGCTGGTTTGACAGGTGGGGTGTTCAGGTCTGGCGACGACTACCTTCTCGGGGCTTGTCTTTTGTCGACCTCATTGTTTCCCAACAGAGATCTGCAGGGACGTTGTTCAGGTCCGGAGATGGGTGTCTCCTCCGAGCTAGTTCTTTTGTTTTCCTGATGGCCCTCGTCCTGTCTATTTTCTGAGCTGATGTTCGTTATCTGGGTGTTGGCTGCAATCTGTTGCTTCTGGGAGGAAACTCCCGGCCAGACTTGGAGAAGGGTTTTTGTACATTTTGGATTTTATATTATTACAACACATACATATCTTATTTATACCTTTACGAATTTTTATTTACAGATTAATTTGTTACAGCCTGGAACCTTGGTTTTGTTCAATGTCTCTCCTGTTAAAGGTTCAGCCTGTTGTCAGATGCATTGGCTGTTGTTGTAATGCCCTCATAAGAAGAACCCACTCAGTGGATTCCTTGTCCAGGCACCTGCAATGCCCAAGGACACAGGGAGGCTTTCCTCCAACACAAACAATGGCACAAGGAAAGGAAGGAGCAAAGGCGGGGCCAAGCTTTCATCATCCTGAATAGTGTTTCTCTTTTCTATTGGAACTGTATTGGGTAGAGTCATTTGTATCCTCTCACTTGTGTCCTTTCAACCAAAGATCCTTATTTAGTTAGTACTTCCTTGTCAGGAATCTGTTCCAAAGCTCTTAGGAAACTATTTCCTATTTTCCATCATTTCAGTCATTGTTTCCTCTACCCTTACCTGTTATCTTCAAGATAAAATGACAAAAACTATATGCAGTGTTCAGGAGGAATTTAAGAGATTTTCCTCCTTTTCTTCTCAATTATTTCTACAATAATTCTTCATCTTCTATTTTCAGAATGTTGTGTTGTTTGAGGCCCATATCTCAAGTTATTGATAGATTATTAGAGTTCATTATGGTATGTTTACAATTACAGCTACAGAGAAACCATTCCAGTCTGTCTAATTTTTATCAACTCTAACATTCCTGGGCATCCCTCCCAGACATGGTCATCTTTACTGTTTAAACCAATCTTCTTTACATGGTTTAAAACATGTATTTAAATAGCTGATGTACATTATCTTTGGACATATACATTTATTCTGCAGTAAGGTTATAAGACAGGATCAATAGAATACCAGTACTCTCTTGGTACTTTGAGGTAATTCCACAGAAAAAGAAAAATTAATTTCCCAGTCCTCTTAAAAACAGTCTAGAAAATCTTAATACACAGAACCAATGTCTAATCTGTCAGACTCTCATTTACTAATGCAGAAAAAAAGGGACATAGTTATTAGACAGGA
The DNA here is from genome assembly GCF_030490865.1 of Poecile atricapillus. Taxonomy (NCBI): domain Eukaryota; kingdom Metazoa; phylum Chordata; class Aves; order Passeriformes; family Paridae; genus Poecile; species Poecile atricapillus. Next base: position 39,858,684 of record NC_081251.1, on the reverse strand, counting down.
TTTTGCAATAGGCATCCATGTTAGCTAAGCTGGCTACTTAGATTTGTGTGCCAAATACAGATCCTGCCATTTAACAGATCAACACGTTAAAGCAGCACATTTTAAGCTGCCTTGGTAACTGTCTAGATGTCTAGATGTAATTAATTGAATGTCTGGTGTCTTTAAATTTTATTTAGAGAGTTTCAGTCTGGATAAGCATATCTCAGTGATCTATAATTTTCAGGTCATGCAGACTGTCCAACAATAATGTGCATTTTTTTGTTGTTTTTTGGTTGGTTTTTTTTTAATATTTTTTTGTTTTCTTTTGTTTTTGTTTTCTTTGGGTTTTGTTTTTTTTTTTTTTGAGGAAGGAGTTGTTTTTCTCTTTATAGACCTTACCTGGAGTTTACTTTGGCTTTATGCAGAGCTCCTGCTGGTATACTGTTATCACCTTTAGAACAAGAACTGAGCATTGACTTGGACATGGGCCTGTCTCTTGCCTTTTAAAGTGAAGTGAGGTCCAGGCTATAGAATCAAATGACAAGATTTTTACAGTGATGTCATGAGGCATGCTTGGAAGATTTCCTCGATGCAACCCCCTGTGGAATATTGGACTGTCATTATTGCAGGTGCATCAGTGAGCAGATACTAATTCTGCAGTTCTGTTCCCCTCCAGATGGGAAGAAGAGCAGGACATCAATCTGGCACCTCAGGACAAGTTTTACAGGCATTTATGTGGCAATAGGTTCAGCCAGCCATCTGCCATGATGCTTAGGAGGAGTCAGGCACTTAACACCTTGACTTAAATACAGACTTTGGCATATTGGAAGTATCAGTAGGTGCCTATCTTCAAACCTTTGAAATCTAGCCCTTGCTTGGTGTGTTTTACCCATATCTGTGCAATGGGGTGGTAACACCTCCCCACCTCAGAAGAGGGCCTTGAGAGGCTTTTTCAGTCTTTTAACCAGATAGACAGTGGAGCATAGCATTGCAGTACAAGATCAGCTCTCACATGTGTCTGACTACAGCAGTTTTTTTATCAATGTCTATTTCCTTTCCTTTACCTGTGAGCAATCACTGACACTCAGACTGAAATTATGGATTTTGTGAAGGTTTTTGCATAAAATCTAACATTTTCCTTTGTATTTTATGCAAATATCTCCACACCTTTTCTGGCAGCTAAACACAATTCCCCTTAAGAAAATCTTTTAACATAAAATCATGCACTATTCTTCTTCTCACTAGATGGAGGTCCAGTGCCATTTAAACTGTAGCTTGCTTGGTTTTTTCCTGTTCTGGGTGAAACTGAAATAATTGCTGCCATGATCTAGACAAAGCCTTACAGTGTAACTGTGTTCTCAATAGAGGACACAGATATAGGAATTTGTATATATAAATACCTTAAAGCATAGAATATGCTCTGGTAATAAAACATTTAGAAAAGAGAATGTAAAATATGCCATAAAGTTGTGAAGATTTAGATGCAGATGTTTAGATGAAACAAAGATTTTATAAAATCCAGTTGTACTGAATTAATTCCTTTTGGCAAAAGCAGAACTATTTAATACATCACATCTGCCTGGCTGCTGCTGCATTAATCGTGACAGTAAATTGCTGTAACTAAACTGTTTTAATTAGGGAAAGTAAGGGCTGTGATTTATTTTGCTTTTCAGTTCTTTTACCAATCATTCTGCAGTGCCAGTGCATTTAAAACTCATCAGTTCTGGTACTAAAACTAAAGGAAGTAAGACCTTTCTTGAGTGGTACTTCCCAATTGCACAAATGACTCCCATTTAACCTCCTCCAATCTTCCTTTCAAGCCTTGTCTTTCACTTCCAAGAAAGTCTGTATCCCTTTTGTCCTCTTTAAACCCCTTTAATACAATGTTAGACTTCTCTGAGAAACATTTCCAAGATAGAAAATATAAAATCAAAATAAAGAATCAAACAAGTATGGATTGGGTTGGTATTGTTATACCATTTTTCAGGCTAGTGAAAAGTAAGGTTGGATGGGCCAATGCTTTAGGTGATGGGGGAGAGACGTCCAATTTCTTCCTTTCCTCCAGATATTCTTTGTGACAAATCATTTTGGCTCAAGTATACAGATCTTCCTTAGCTTGTCAGTGATAAAGCAAAGTCTTATAAAATTCTTCATGTCTACAGCTCTCAGTGTGGGCAGTATCTTCCTGGTGAACGTTGGGTGAAATATGCCCACTTCATGCCCAAACCCCAACAAGTTTCACAAATTTGGAGCCCTTCAGTTCTTTTTCTAACGCTCCTGCTTATTCTGGACTTATTTTTTTTTTAAAAAGAGGTGTTTTAATATTACCTATGCAGAGATTCCTGGTTCCTGTGAATTCCCCCATCTATGATGGGACATAGATACATAAATGTAGGTGCCACCAGTGGAGATGGCCTTGGTTACCAAGATGCTAATGTGGAGCAGACAGATACAGCACAGTAGGTTTGGAGATGTGTGTCTTCCTGGAGTGGCATCTGGAGACAGGGTGGGGTACCCTAACACACTGTCTACCCCGGTATGGGCACTTAAATTTCTCAGCTTCACAGAACAAAGAAGTCAAGGACCTGCTGAAGTAATCCTATCTCTTTAAGCACCTGGCATCTGAAAATTTACTGCAACAGTGCTAAAAGATTTTTCAGTCATCTCCCTTGGTGGAGGTAACCTTAACAATTATCTTATGTGTAAACTCGGAGCTTCTGCGCTTCACAGAGGTGAAAATAAAGAACTTGCAGCTTATGAGGTGCTGAGCTAGCTAAGAAATATTGGCTGAGTAAATATTGTCATTAAAACAACCTAGGTAGGCAGCTCCACATTTCTAAGACTCCACATTTCAACCCCACTGAGCCTGTGGGGCTTGCAACAGACTCAGTGCTCACTGCAATCAGGGTTCAAGTTATGAGCTGTGAAAACATTTTACTTTAGAAATTAATCAACATCTCAGTTTTCTGCATTTGGGATGGGTAAAAATCAATAATAATAAAACAGAGCATGAATGCTTCAACTTATAATCTCTTTAGACCTGAATTCCTAAAAAAAAAAAAAAAAAAATAATGACTTTTATATAATTTTCACATTGATCCCTTTGCAAATCCCTCCCCCCCATTATTTTTGATGTTGGATAGTTTTAACTGGCTTTGAAAAATGGTGGAGTACTCAAAGATGTTTTCCTACTAGTCTAATGGAAACAAATATCAGGGTAAAGGAGAAATTTATGACTCCTCTGAAGAAGGCATAGCTCAGTCATTGTATTCCTATTTCATAGCAACCTCCTGGCTAATAAGGCATGCATGTAACAGGTTGGCCTATCCACATGGACACTGCTCCAGATGAGTCATGTTAACTGATATCTGTTTCCCAGAGCAGGTGGATGAGCTGGGGTGAGAAGCAGGATGGGAGGAAGAGACACAATACAGATTAATATTTCCAGTCCTCTTGTGTCTCTCTGTTCATGTAGCATTTTCTTTTGTTATTGCTTCAGCAATTACTCTCATAAATTTTCTCTCTTGCTGATTATACTGTATTTACTTATAAACAGTGAATGTTTTCAATGATTTAAAATGTAAATTTACTCTCAAAAATGCAGATGATGAAGCAACTACTTGATTAAGAAGGCAGGCTCAGAGTTTTTCTAGATAATACCATAGTTATCTTTAGTACTGTATGAATTAGTTTTACCTGACATATGCCACACACATGCCTTTAAAATAGAAAAATTCTGACACATTTTACAAATAGTCAAGCTATATTAGTTTTTATGACTCATTTCCAGTTGCAAAGATTTTTTCCAAATTTTTCAAGAACCCATTATGTCCTTTTTCCAGATTTATAATGTAGACAATAAATATGAATTATAGCATTGTTTTTATTAGTCATATCTTACCAGCCATTAATTAAAAATAATCAAAATTTATGCAAATCAAAGACTTCATTATGTTTGACTCAGCTTAACTAATCAGTTACTCAAATATGAGAACTATTAAGTGGGGTAGGACATTATTAGGATTAATATTAAACAAAAGTGAAAAAAATCTGTGCACTGGAGCAAATGCTGATTACTCCAGATATGAGAGTAAAAGAGAAATTTTAAAGATAATTTAAAGAGAAAAATTTAAAGAGAAATTTTAAAGATAGATTTTCAAAATCTCTTTAAAATATGCAGTCTAAAATAGATCTAAGATAATATCTTTAGAATATGCTGATTTGAGGTGTCCGAAAAGTATTAGAACCATCCCAAAACTCAGATAAAATGCATGATGAAAAAGGGAGTAATTTCATCAAGGGCCATCTGAGATAAATACACCCATCTCCATGAAACATACTCGATAGAGTTGTTAATAATAATAATAACCTTAAAAGGTTTTTTTTTTACACAAGAAGTCATTGCGGGGCACACATGTGGAATTTACATCACCATCTTCTACTGAGATCTGAAGGCCAACAGAAAAAATGATGGATTTAACTCATATTTCTGGAAAGCAAATGAATTTTCTTTTTGGCTTTTTTATGGCAAAGTTCAGCAGAATGTTATGAAGCTAGAGGGAATTTCCAGAACAGCGAGTGGAATCCAGTCCTGAAACCCACATAGTAATAATGGAGAAAAAAGGAGATGTTTTTCTTCAGATAGATAATACTATTTTTTGGCATAGTTTTTGTTACATAAAGGGGAACTCTAGAGTCTGGTCCCTAGTCCCAGGCAGTTTTTGAATCCAGGTACTGGAGTATCCTTTAGCACAGTCTTTGACAGACTAAGTTCCCTTCACTGAAAGGATATTGATATTGTAAATTTAAATGGATAAAATAATGAAAGAAAAAAAAATATTGGGGCTTTAACATACAAAAATTGTCATGCTGTCAAGTAAAACTCCACATCCTGTGCTCCTTCAGACACCTACCAGGGAAATACTAAAGCTGGAAAGCCAGAAAAAATTGGCATTCAGATCTCCCTCATGCCTATTACAATGTGATGAGAGTTACAGTAAAAAACTATGAAACACTTCATTAAAAAAAGAAGCTATATGATTTACATTGAATGAATGTTTTCATTATACATTCTGTCAAGCTGCTTCCTACTCTTCTTCAGTTCACTTTAGGCCAGAAAGGTTTAATTTTCTCTGTTGACACAGAAAGGGAGCTAGCCTGTCAATGAATGTGCAAGGTGAATCTCCAGGGAAGCAAGTGCAATCATGCTGAGTAACACCGGTTTACTTTATTTGTAATAAATAGGAAGGTTTATAATGCCAAAGGACCGTGTTACAGTTGTGTAAAGATTGAATATGAAAGGTGAAAGAAGTAGAAAATATAGCTGAGTTATATTTTGAGCCTCTGTTTTTCCCCAGTTGCTATAGTAATGTTTAGCACCTTAGTTAGTTATTCCAGCATGCTATGTCCCTGGGAGACTTGTCTGCTCAGGAAGACTGAGAATGATGAGCCTACAGTGGATGTAGAGATAGACCTCATTAGCTTTGATGATTAGACACAATACCTAATGCTGGCACAGGTAGTCAGCACACAAACATGGAGAGGAATCCCAGGATGCTTTTAATGAGGCCACCTGGCCTGGATACTGGATTGCTCTCGGCACTCCAAGGACAGGAGGTTGTAAGGTTGAAGGTGGGTGACTCTGCTGAAGTTGCCACTCTAATAATAGCTGTTCATTTGTAAGCCCAGACAAATCATCTCAAAACCTCCTACAACTCAAGGGAGGTCGCCTTGATACTCAGAGGACAGCAAAAAACTTAAATACCAAAAGGTTGCATTTTGGTACCAAATTGAACCTTCGGGACATTTTTGCTCTGACAAGTGTAACTTGCAAAGGAATTAAAAAGGAGTAGCTCTTTGCAGCTGTTGGTCCTTTCCTTTCATCTTTTCACTGTCAACTAAATCATCAGTGTTTCCATGCCTTTCTGGGAAGGATGAGAGAAATGGCATCAGTACTGCCACAACTCTCCATTTTTCTACCTGGCTTGTGGTGTATATTTTTTCCTTATTAACCAATTCTTTTGTGGATTCTCTGAGAATATCAGATACTTTACAAAAGATAGAAAAATGTCCTCCCAACTGGAATCTAACTACTGGTGACTGAAAGCTGAATACTAAGAAAATCTGCAGTAGTAACAAAAGGATCTTTTAGCTTTTCCTGTTGTTTTTAACTCTTTTTAACCTTACAATTTTGGAATCTCTGACATTGACCATACTTCACAGATTTATACTTTTTAAAGTTCCTTGGTAAATTGGCAGGAAGATCAGTGAGGAAAAAAGCATTTTGAAACCTGTGCTGTCAGAGCTGCCCACAGTTCACTCCTTTCCCCAAAAACTTTAATCTGCTTTTAAAATTACTTGTGTGTACACAAACCTGCCTGGAGTCCTAGTAAATTTCTTGAGAAGAGCTGAAGTGTGGGGAAGCAGAACTCCATAATCAGACACAGTTATTAAGCACTCAGTTACTCACAACATTGAACTTGAAAACCAGTGCACCTTACAAACCAACTTCCAAAATGTGATTTGTTGCACAGCCTGTTTAAAAGAAAAACTCATTTGGCAACTGAATGCTTCACATGTGTTGGATTTGGCTAACTGTGAAGATTTTAAACACCCATTTGGAAGCCAGGTTCTGCATGGCTTGGAGAGCATTGCAAGAAGATGCAGGGGGAATGAGGGATAGTTAGATATGGAAAGATATATGAAGCTGGGAGCAATTCAGTTGAGGCTGGAGGAAGATGTCAGAGGAGGGACTGAAAATTTTGGTGGATAATCAGAGCTGTCAAGGCTTTAGGATCAAAGTATCCAGTGTAGTCTGCTGCTTTTGCTAGAATTCATTTTTGCTATAATTCACACTTAATATATAAGGTACTTATTCAGCTGAATTAAGGTACTTATTTTTATTATTATCTTGTTTGACTGAAATGAGGTTTTGTGTTCTATTTAGATGTCTCCCTAGAAAAGTAGTGACAGCAAAAGCCTCATTTTTTGTCCCAAAATAAGTGTTTGGGAATGGGTTGTAATGATATTGTCCCCACTCCAGAATTCAAATCCAGTTAAGAAACTTGGAAACACTTACTCATAGGAACAAACAGTTAAGCATGGTTCTCATATAGAGAAGAACATGAAGAATTATTTTTCATTTTATTTCACCTGTATTTCAAGTATCTTTTTATTATGGCATTTTGTTGTATCTTTTATTAGGAACTTTATAATAGAACTCCTTTATTAAATTAGGGGAAATGTCATTGTAGGATAAAAGGTAAAATTCTTTGATTAAGTGGCTTTAAAATGGTTTTCATCAATTTTAGTGTGAGCTAAACATCAATTGTCTCTGTGAGTCTTGACTAGAACTTGGTTACTCATCTTACACCTTTTTCTCCTTGGTTATATTAAACTTTATAATTTTTTGACAGTAGTCACTATTTTTCAATTGTTATTATTTTCTTATTGTAAAAATTATCTGATATTTTTGGGATTTTTTTTTTGTTGTTTCTCTGCATACTGGAAAAGACTTAGTTACATGAGACTTTGGAGGGGAAAAACATAGACCTCAGATTTTAAGATAAACATACTATTGCACTGCAACCATTGTTGTTTTTTTTTTCTTTAGTTAATATCCTTGATGAGAATGCTAAATTTCTAGATATCAAATTGTGGGATGGTCATATTGGTTCTAGAAAGGGTTTTTTCCACTCTACTAGCAATAAACTGATGGCTTTCATCTAGAGCATGTTCTATTGCCCACCTTAGAGCTTTTCAGCTTTTTCTCAAATAATCTGTGGTATTGTTTTAATGAGAGACACACCGGACTTAACTGTCCTAGTAAACACAGGATTAATCACAGGACACTTATGTTGGTGATGATGTAATCACCTTCCCTTTAGTGAGTACTTGGATCCAAAGAGAATCCAATTTTTCCATTATATTGTGGTGTTTTGACTAAGCATAGGTACTTCTTAGTGTTAGTTCCATCATCCACCAGGCCTCAGATGTTTACTTCCCTTTTACATGGGATATAACAGTGGCTCCAGGCTGTGGTTTAAGCAGTAACATCCTGCCAGACAATGGGGATTTTCTTTTGCTTTAGTAAATACATGGGTTTGTTTACTCAATACTACATAAACTGCATCCAAGCAAAACTTAATTAGATGTTCTACCAGGAAAAAAAACATGAGAAAAGAGGAATGGAGAACGGTTGTTTTTGTCATCTGCTTCGTCCTCAGACCTACAAAGGTAAGAGGAGTGTGACTGGCTTATTTCCACCAAGAGAGTAAGTAGGTGAGCAAGCATGGGTCTTTCACTCATGTTATCTTATCTAGTAAAACAGGAGGGAAGACAAGCCTGTTTGCTGGTAAGCCAAATTGAAGCTCATATGCTGGATCTAAATCCCTTGCAATGCTATTATATCAACAGATTTCTTACCATAGAATTTCTCCTATGTCTAGGACATTTATTTTAAAAATAAAATATCCTAACACAAATATATTTACTAAATAGGTTTTTCTTATTTGTGTTGTTGTTGTTGTTGTTGCTGCTGCTTTTAATTCAGGCCTAAGATGCATTGTATTCTGGGGTGCTCATTTTTTGCTACTTCTACTTTACATATTTTTATTATATTTAGATCTTGAAGACTGTTTAAAAGAGTGTTTATGTTGTAAACCTCCCTTTCCTCTTCTTCCCCAAAACTTGCAATGGCAGCTGTTACTCTGACTTGTTTTTTTCTATGGGTACACATTTTTACTGCGACCCCAACCACTGCTACTGCCACAGATAGCTGTTTGGCCCTTGGTATATCATACTGACGGGTTTGTGATGTTGTGCGAGCCAGATCACCAGCTGAGAGCCAGCTGGGATTTGTCTCAAAGGCAATTTGTCATCTGTGAAATTCTACAGCTTTCTGTCCTATCCTAGTTTATCATTACCTCACACATGAGTATTCTTTGTCACCCAAAGGAAGACGTAGTGTGATGAGCTTGTTTCAGCCAGTTCTTTCACCACGGTAGAAACTGCTAAACTGGAGAGAAGCTGAAGAGCAGCTGAGGTCACTTGGTCTGTTCAGCCTGGGGAAGAGGAGACTGAGGGGAGACATCACTGCAGTTTTCAAAATCCTTATACCGGGAAGAGGAGGGGCAGGCGCTGATCTCTTCTCTGTGGTTACCAGTGACAGGACCCGAGGGAGTGGCCTGAAGCTGTGTCAGGGGATGTTTAGGTTGGATACCAAGGAAATCTTCTTCACCCAGAGGGTAGTTGAGCACTGGCACAGGGTCCCCAGAGAAGGGGGCCACAGCACCAGCCTGTCTGAGTTCAAGAAGCATTTGGACAATGCTCTCAGGCACATGGCGTGATTCTTGTGGCTGTCCTGTACAGGGCCAAGAGCTGGACTTTGATAATCCCTGTGAGTCACTTCCAGTTCAGGATATTCTGTGATTCTATGATTCTGTGAACTGTTTTCTACTTTTTAATTTTTAATTTTTTTTTATTACTTCAGAGTTACCATTAGTAAGTGCTGTTCAGCAATGAGAAAACAAGTGGTTAAAACTCCATAATTTCTGGTTCAGTAGTGTCAGTGCAGTATTGACATTCTGGGCTGGTGCAGAAGATCAGCCTCTGAGGCTGGCATAGCTGCAAAGATAACGTCTCATATTGACAGATTGGCTACGATTGAGATTATCCCGAGGATGGCAGCTGGGAACATCCAATGTAAACATGTTACAGTGGTCCAAAATTATTTACTTTATGGCTTGCCCCATTCTTCATTCAATTCTATTGCACCTCTGACCCATTTTGGTTGTTACAAGCAGCCTCTTGACTGAAGTTTAAGCCTTTGGTAATAAATTGATTTCTGCCACGTGTTTGTGCAACTGACTCACTCTACAGTGGGGTTTTACATTATTCTGCAATGTGACAAATATGTTAATGTATGCAGAACAATGATTCTAATTCTGGCAGACATTTTCTGTGCTCACATCAATAAAGATACTTTTTTTCATGCTATAAAGTACTCTGATATGACTATAATACTACATCTCACTGAAATTGCTTTAAATTGACTTTTAGCCTACCGATCAGATTATCAAAACCCCAAAGAACTGCTCCCTTTGTTTTCCAGCAGCAGTAATTTAAGAAGGCAAAATAGCATGAAGTTCAATGAGGCATGATTAACACTCAAACACACAGAAGTGAGAAGTCCATAAAAATGTGATCTTGCACTTAGTTATTATGACTCACAGGTATTTAGGTAGTTTGGAAAAATTATTTATGAGGCAGAAACTGGTCATCTTTCAGCTTTTCTTAAGAAAAATCTCTAGCTGATATTCTATTTTGCAGCCAAATACTGTATTCACATATAGTGGCAGTATAGCTGTTGCTGAGATTTTCTATTTATGGCCATATATGTTTATCATGCCAAGCATAATTTATATCCTTGCATTTTGCATATTTAAGACAAAATCTAGTTGACAAAGCCAATGGAAAAAAAACTCAATCAAACTGTGTTTCTATGTTGGTAGAATAGCCCTCGAGGAGACAGAATGTTCCCAGAAGATGCTAAAACAAACATGCAAACAGAACTCTAAAATAGGACCAAGGCAAGAGTTCAAGTGCTTTATTTTATTTCTGAGACAGGCAGCTTAACTGCTTGCTCCAAAGATACAGATCAAATAAATCCAGAAAGTTACATTGCCTTGCTGAATCACTGTCTGAAAGGTTATTTTAAAGATGTTGGAACACAAGGCTGAGGTCCCATTCAGGGTAAGATTTTCACTGCATAGATGAATGGCAAGGATAAGCCTTATGTATTAGTAGAAGGTAACTAGAAAAGTTTAATCATGGAAGAAAGGAATGTCCATATTAATGGCCACCAAATGGCAGTGCTTCAGCTTTATCTATGGTGTTAAGGAAATTTTTATTATAAAAGGGAGCAAATATGATGTTAGATGATGTTGACTGATTCAGCTTTGCAGCAGTGGCTCTTGAAAACACAGGAACTCCACACTGTGCATATTTTGTAATGAGAGACTGTAGATTATGTTCCACACTGAAGCAGTTTTCATGATCTTGTTTAGAAGTCATAGATATACGAGTAATTTTAACCCTGTGAATTTCAATCTATGTCTGTACTGAGAGGCACCTGACAAGCCCCACCAACATCTATGGGAACAGTGTATTTCAAAAAATACGGGAATGTAATGCATCAGCCTGTGAGGGCTAACACTACCTGCCAAGGAAGGTCATCAGACAGCTGCTGCATATTCACACTTGCTGCGTATGACCGCATGCACATCTACAATGATAAATCTGGGTCAGAGTCAGGCTGTCTGGCAGCAAACTGAATCCAGCAGAGCTGACAACACAGAAGCCATTTCTCTAAACCTGGGCCTTGTTCTCAACTTGTTGAGGGCCATGTGCTGCTCCTGCCTCTCTCAGTGCATTCTCATGAAAGATTCCAAGGTGACCTAATTAAATGTCAGTGGTGGGAGGCTGCTGCCTCTGAGATGTATCTGGAACGAGCTACTGGAAGAAATTATTAATCCTGTCTGTAAGCAGAATGTTGTGTGACAGTCATTGGTTTATCAAAGCTTTCCTATAGCAATTTGAGTTTGAGAAACAGCAAAGGACATAAAGAGAAGGTTCTGGAGACCATTGGTTAAAATTACATCTTCTTCTATGCTTTCTCCCTTAGACTATAAATTCCATTATGTGACATCATAACTTTTTTCTTTGTGTAGAGGAAAGGAATTGAAGGAATTTTCCCATGCTGTTTCAAATGTCTTCATTTCCAGTGTCTATTTCAGAAATAAGAATGGGATAGAAATCCATTCATTCCAGATTAACATGGTCTCTCTTGGACCTGGAAGCCCAAAACTGGGCACAGGGCTGTGGGTGCAGTGTCACCAGTGCTGAAACAAGGGCAAACATCACATCCCATGACTTGCTAACAGTAGTCTTCCTAATGCATGCCAAGATGTGTTTGGCCTCCCACTCTGCAAGCATTTATTGATGACTCATGTTCAGCTTGATGTCTGTCAGGCCCCAGATCTTTTTCTACAAACCACAGTTCGGAGTCCAGCCTGTACTGGTGCATGGGATTGTTCTGGTCTATTTTGCATTCCCATTGTTTGATTTCATCAGGTTCTTGTTGGACCACATCCCCAGCTCCTATGGGCTCTCTGAATGGCAATCCAGCCCTCGAGCATTTGAATTACTCCCTCCAATTGCATGTGGTCCAGAGCTTCCTGGGGTACTTCCTCTCCTGTTGCTTGGGTCACTAACAAAGTTAAGCAGTAGCAGTTCTAGTAAGTGTCCCAAAATGTGTCTACATGATTAAATGAACATGATTTTCACATGTTACTTTATTCCCACTGTGCTCTAAAGCTTTTGGTTTGTTTATCTTGATTGCTGAGGTTTTTGTGAAGGTGAGATTTCTGTTTCACCATAGAATAAAGAACTGCATTTATGTGCCCATTTTCCCCTGCTTCCCAACTGCCCATGACTATAAATACATCAATCATTTTACTTAGCTGCTGTTCTGTACCTTTAAAATGTAGTTAATGTTTCTAAAGCACTATGAAGTGCTGTAGTGAAAAGCTGCCAAATATCATTAAATAAAGATTCGTGCTTCTGGAATTTAAAAATAAAAGCCTGATGTTTCAGATATGAAAAAAAGAAAAATCAGAGTTAAATAATTTTATGAGTATAAGTCCAGTTCTAAATGCATCAATGTCAGAAAAGCCTCCATCTTCTCCCTTATGATGGTCCTACTAAAATGTTTTCTCTCCTATCCTGGTTGTTAAACTGATTCATAGGCATTTGCTGCTGAAGATCTTCAGAAACAACCCCAGACCACCTAGCCAGTACTGACAGGCCTAATGGAGAAATTCTCTTGATCTTGAGTAATTCTCATTGCATGGCCACAAATCCGCAGCTTTTGAAGACAGTCTCCAACTGTATTTTTTCCTTGACAAGCAGAACACACAACTAGATCTTAGGTGTGCTAACCTAAGATGGTCATCCTTGAAGAGATGTACTCCTAGTCACTATCAGCAAGACCTTACCTCTAGGCAAAGCCAGAGCTCCTGACTCAGGATAGATTTATCCTTGATTTTGTCACTAGAGATGGTGAATGTTACTCACAAAGTGTTATTGATACCTATGATGAACCACTGGCTTGATTGACAGTAGGGAAGTGAGAAATGCTGTTGTTTTTCTCCTTCACACAAAGTCATGCAGGAAATCTGTCGTGGCATTGTACTGACGGATTACAGATGTTCTTGGGGTGATGGGCTTTCTCTGACAGGCTTTTGGCCAAGGAACATGTAGCAACACTAAGCAACTACGTTCTGCGAGGGATGACTTTCAACCAAATGTAGAAATGGCAAAAGTATGTCACATTGAACTTCTTGTTTCCAAGGAGGTGGAGTGTGTATTATGATGAACTTAATGATGAAGTTAGTGAGGGTTTCTTGCAGTTGTCTGGGTTTAAATGATGGGCTCTATGAAGACACCTTTGCCCATAGCTGGACTGATTGACATATGAATGACAGATTCCTGTGGTGGAAAAGTACTTCACTACAGGTGATGTTTAATCAATTCTGATAGACCATCCTTTCAATAGCTTTCTTTAGCATGTTTTGCATTTGTAAAGGATAATGGCAAATGAGCTGCATTTCTGCTTCTTCGTGCTGAAAGTTGACTTTCTGGTCATTCCAGAGGGCTAAGCATAACAGGCATTTGCTCTGGTTTTTCATTAAACCTGTCAGAACTGCCACCTCTCTTTCATGACCTGACAGCTCAGGGTTTTGAGTTCACTGAAGAATGCACTCTGTAAGGCTTGTTCATCACCAGTCTGATGTGCAGGACAGTGGGAGGCTGCTGTGTGAGGTTCAGCTGAGCAGGTCAGGGTGGGTGTGCTTACCTCTGAGCCATCTCATGTGGCTGGCACATGCTGAGTGACAGACTACATCTGTCACTGCAGTGGTAAATAATTTATCATAGACTCGTTTGAGTGCAGTAGAGGATGGATTGCAAAGGTGGATTAAAAGTAGCTGTCCTGCTAACTTTCACACTTCTCTGGGTGCCGTGTAACAGCAGAGAAGTTGCTCAAGCTGCTTGTGTCCTGACAAGCCTTTCTTATGTGCAGTGAGGTAAGGCAGGCTTATTGCTCTCTGACAGATATCTTCCATACGGGAAAATTAAAACCAGCTCTTCTGAATTGTGTGAATGCAAAACCAACTTTTCTGCTGTTTTCCATGTCACATAGGACTGAGTTTGTAACTGTGAGAGTGGCCATAAAGTAGGGTAGTCAAACTATCTTTAAAACGTTATCCTGTTTGTGCTGGACAGGACAAAAAAATTGGAGAATTTGCTTTTCATGGATTCACTTGAAAAAAGAAAACTCCCTTTTTTGTTTATGAAGGCTATAGAACAAGCTAGAAATAAATATAAGCACACATTTACTGTTCCTCCAGTTAACAAGGTAAGGGTATCTGTGTGGAAACACAAAATGTTTTCACCAAGTGAAAATAATCTCAGTTAGCATGGATAATAATGATAATAATAGGTTTTTACACAGAGTCAACTATATGTGGCCTAAGTGGTGGAAATACTAAGTATGCTGGAAATATATAAATTATTTATAAGGAGAAATGCATTTAAAATTGTTGTGGCACTTTATTAACTTTTCACCCAGGTGGGTAGAGTTGTAACAATACAATAGATTTTCTTGTTTTTTTTAAAAAAAATTTTGTTTTTTTTGTTTGGGTTTTTTGCTGAAGATTACTGATTCATGTGGAAAGTCTTTAGATTTTACATCATCTTTCCATGACTAAATTACTACATAATTTTAAAATAAGGAAGTTCTGCTGTCAATACTGATTTATGCATTACTATTATTTTCTTATATTTCATTTGCTTCTTTTCACTTTTCTGTTACTATGCTTGTCACTCTTAGAATGTGTTCTGCATGTTTAATATTTGATATTCAGAGGTATTGCTCATATACTTTTGGTTCAGTAGTTAAAAGAATTATTCTCACAAATAAACCTGTAGCTAGTTGCAACTGACCTATTTATTTATTTTCTGTCTCATTCTGATAGCTATTGCTGAATTTATTTTTTCATTAATAAACCCTTCTTTTGTGGCTTAAACCACACACTTGTATTTGGGAAGTTTTCATCCAGCTATTACTCATTCTATCCCCTTTAGTATCCTTCAGGGACTTTAGTAAAGACAGTCTCTTTAATCCAATCATTCAACAGAGTAAAAATAATCCTTTTTAACCCATCAATTCTTCCTGGAATAGGCCAATTGAGAGTTATTCTAGACAGTTTTCATTCTATGTAATTTTAAAATTCCCATCTGGCTGCATAGAATGAGAAGCAGAAAGTACATATGTTTGAAAGGTTTCCCAGTTGCCTGATAAAATGTATGACTCTCCACCTCCAGGGTGCACATGGGAACTTGCTCTAAAAGGAGCTCTCAGGTCCTTTAGTCACAGATCATGACAACCTTCTACCCCTTTCAAAGGACCCACCACCCCCTGTCATTGTCCCACCCTTTGGGAGTCCAGCAGCATCTCTGCAAATCCTGCTGCTCAGGAGAGAGGCAGTTCCCATCAGGACCTGTATTTGAAATCATGGTGTTATTGATAGCATCTATGAATGAGCTAAATGTCTTGCTTCCCATGTTTACTGTTCTGAGAAAATAAATTGCTCAGAGCATTACAGCAAATAGTGATGTACATGGCTGTGTACCACCATGCTGAAACTTCTTTTATGATCTTTCTGGAGAAGATCTCTCAGCTAAATCCATACCGTGATGTCCATAGTGCAGCCTTGAGAGGAGAGAAGCTAAAAAGGCACTCACTTATGAATGACTTATGAATGTCTGCAGAAGCAGCCTTTCCTCTAGAAGACTAATCCACGTCTGATTCTTGGGGTGGGTAGACACTGTCACATAGAGAATTGTCACCTGCTGCAGCTGGAATTGGATACTCCAGATTTCCCAGCTGAGCTACATGATTATGTATGGTAAAGATCTCCTCATATTGTGTGTGGTAGAATGTTTAATTAATCTATCTAACAGAAAATCTTCTTCAGCAAGAAATGTGGTGGTTGTCTTGATTCCAGAAAACACAAATAAGCAGTGCTCAGGACAGGACAGTTTCTTAAGGAAGTTCAAATCCTTAATTCAAACAGGACAAAGAAGAGAGTTTTTCACATTTGTGGTGTCCATACTTGCTGGGACTCTCAGCACTGCTTCCTCTGTGGCTCCATGCTGAACACTATTTTAATGACAGAACAAGGAGCTCAGCTTAGATGTTGACCTCATCAGATTGGTCACCAGCAGCAATGGTTTAGGGGAACCACTTCTCACAGTTGTCTAGCTAGATTTCTTCAAGATAGGAACTGAGGCATGTACCCAGCCTGAAATATTTAAAGTGACTATCACTGAGCACATGATTGAACTGGACCACATATTTGCCCAGGAAAATGGGAAAATACATTTCCTTAATGCAGAAGAGATCCAACTGGAACAACTGGGTGTTTTTGGCAGGAGACATCTCCATGAAAGAAATTTTTCTTTTATGTTTTCAATTAAGTTCCTGAGCTAAAATCAAGTGAAGCATCTGAATTCTTCAAATAAAAGGTTCAGGCTTCTTTAGTATAGGGAATACATTGCATTTTTCCTGTGTTTTGTGTTCTGGAAGATAAATTGGTTTGACCGAAATCTTCTGAGGATGAAAAGCAAAAATGTGAAGAAGAAAGCAGGAACTGGCCTGAGAAAGTCTGACACGGGGCTCAGCACAAAGCATTTAGCTGTGGTAGTGTTTTCTGGGCAAGCGGAAACATACCCTGAATCAAAGATCTCGGTAACCAAAACCAGATATTGCCCCCCCAGTCAGTCAGGGGCTGTTTCCTTTCCAGTGAGTTGAGAGTTAAGATTACAATAAGAATTCTGTAGTAATTAAAAAATAATGTATTTAACAGAGAATAAGATTGCTATTGTGAGAAATTCTTCATATTACTAGCCTTTTATGGTCATCTGCATTCATAGCCATAAATTTCTACTCAGATTGCTGTCCTTCCAATGAAAATGTTTGACTAAGAGCTTGATTTGCTTTTTTTATAAGCAAAGATCTTGTTCTCAAGAAATAAGCAGTCTTTTTTTTTTTTTTTTTTTTTTTCCCTTTGGGAAGCAACAACAAAAAATGTAACTCAGCAGAACTGGATAAAATGTTTGCATTACTTTACACTATATATATATATATTGACCCAGGCAAGTTTGGCTTAGATGGGAGATTTTATTTATTTATTTGATACTAAGTCTAGCAAAAGCTATTCCAAAATTGAAGATGAAAACAGAGATATTAAATGAGGACTTTCATCCACGAACAACGTGGATATACCTACCTGAAGTATGTCTTTGTTATTAAAGTACTCTTAAGATGAGCACTGGCGTTTAAATGTGAGCAATTATCTAAGGCTGGTGGGACTTCTGTTACCTCCAGCTGGGCCTGTCCTCTATTGAATAAGTCTCCCATGAGATTCCTGAGGTTGAGTCATTGTGCCAGACTGAGATCCTTTTGCAGTGGTCTGTTCTCCTGGTCACAAGTGGAAATGATGAGAATGCCCTTGAGGACAGCTAGGACATAAGGCACTGGCTGTGAGCTAAGAAGTGACTTGAGAGAGTGCTGAGATACTGGAGGGAAACATCTCAACCCCCAGAAACTTGCTCAGTTGTTTCCTGATTTTGCTAGGTTATCCTGGTTTTGCTAGGTCTGACAGTTCCTGAAACATCTGAGGCCATGCTCCTTTACTTGCTCTATAAATGATCTTATCTGAGAATTTTCGTGCTTTTGTATCTGTGCCCATGCACAGATACAAAGGAATTGAGTGGGGTTTTTTGTTTGTTTTAATGTAATTTGTTCTCAAAGCCTCACACACTATGCATGAAAGGGATTCATGTCTCCTGTATTTCATGGATGTGGTGGTAGAGCAGCTTCTCATATTCAATAACTTACAATTCAGTTGGTGCTATGATAAATCTGCAGTGAATCAGGTGAGTGCCTACAGTCTTGAATATGTTACTGGAGAGGACAGTAAAAGATGTACAGCAGAGGCTCAAGTTAATAAAACCAGATATTGAATTGTATTCAAGACAGAGATAAGGTTTATTAGCTTGGACATAATGTTGTGCAGTGGTTCTTCTGACATGGAATTAGTTTACACTGAGAAAATCTAGGTTCTTATGGGCATTGTGCAGGTCTGTGTGACTGTGCTTATGTCTGGCCACATCTTTAAGAAGCTACAGTAAGGATTTGTGTGAAAAATGAAGATGAAAGCCTGCAGAAATGTTTGAGTGGGTGTTACTGGACAAATGTTCTTGCTAAAACTAAGAGAAGCCTAATGATCCAGGCTAAAGCTGGTATCTCTAGATCCTCCACTGCAGCTGTGCATTGCCATCTGGACAACACACCTGTGGGTTTCCATGAGTGGAAATATGTCTGTCCTCCAAACCACTTTTCTCTTTTTACTTTTACTAGTTCGATAGTATTGAACTATTCATATCTGGTACTTATATCTCTTGTATTGAATTACTTGTACCTGGTACTTTTGATCAAGATAATGGTACTTTTGAATATGATGAACTGAAACTTTGTGGTTATAGTAGTCTATAACCATGCCAGGTGTTTTGTACTTTGGTTTAAATTGCCAAGTTTTCCATGACTCAGTCCATTCAAGCTTTGGCAGTTCCAGGGTGAAAGAGCACGCATGTACATATACATATACATGTTTTCTTTGAGATATTATTAACAAGAAGGTTGAGGATTTAGTGCAGCTTTTCTGCTTGATTGGTAAACAAGTTTGTTCTACCTATACATTTGGATTCCATCCAACTTTTTTGTTTACAGAAATCATCTCTCAGTTTCCACTTAGGCAGTCATTTAACATTACTTTCCTTCACCTATTGTTATTTGTCCTTGTATAAAAATAACTGGTTTTACTTCCTAAAATACAATACACCCATTCTATGCAATCAAGTGACATTCATAAAACCTTGGAGCAGATGTTGAAATTACTGGTCCATTCATTGGGGTTGAACATGTAGACACATCCACAGACACCCCCCATCAGCCCTTCTTGTGACAGGCCTGGTCCAGGAAGTGTTTGAAACCACAAGTTTAGAATTCCTTGCAAAACCTTACCATCCCCTTCATAAAACTCCTCTGGTAGCACTGAGCCACAGTCAGCATGAGGAAAACCTGGTACCTGTCCACTGGTAGAGTAACCAGCTGAACTTGCACATGCTGAGATACTGCAGAAAAGCTGTGGTGTGACATCTACTTCACTGACATGGCTAGACTATGTCCTAGCTCTTCCCCAGTCAAGGCTCACAGATTTTCTCTCTGGAGAACTGAGGTACAAGGATAGAGAATGAAAAATGTCTGGGTTTCGTCACAAGCCATGAGTCTGGAGTGCATACCTTTGTCTGGGAAATGCAGAAGTGGCCTTGGGATTCAACATTACTACTGTTCTGTGTTGCCTGCTACATCCACCAAAAACTTGCCTGGATTTTAAAAGTAATTGTCCAAGAAAAGGCTGATACCTTGCTCTCATAGTATGACCTTGCCTCAGAGTAAGAAGTGTGACATTCAGAAATACGGATATAAAAGGGTCACTAGATAACAATATCTCATGGCTTGTCACTGTATTTTAAGCATGTTTGTCTCGGGTAGTTCTCTGACAATTAGGCAGTGGTTGAGGAATTCAAAATTTAGCCTGGAATATTGAGGAAGGTAATAGGGCATCTATTCACTCCCAAAGGGCAGCCTCCCTCCTGGTCCCCTGGTTTAACTATGAGTATAGCAGAGATGCAACCAGGGCATTAGAGACATCGCTTCACCTCAGGGCAGTTTAGCTTGATTGTAACAAAAGCAATGTGATTATCTTCCATCTGGGCTGCTACATACACAGGGAAGAGCTAGATATATTTTTAAATTAAACAGTAAAATGTTAAAGAAAAAACATATGACATTAAAAAGCTTACTTAAAAATAAATCTCTCAAATTTTCCATTCTCCAAAGTTTATTAAAGAAAATTGAATTGGGCTGAAGTCTGTATCCAGGTCATCCTTCAATAAATCAAATGTTAGAAACAGAGACCGAAGCTGAACATCAGGTTGATTTTTTTCTCACTGTTTTTCTACACCAGGCAATCATGTTCTATATGACATTTAACACAGGGATCAGGCACCACTTTAAAACTGCCCACATGGCTGTTTCCCCTCTTTGTTCTGGAAAGAGGCTCTACTGCTCAGCAGTAGATATCACCTTCTTTTTTCCATTTTCCAGTGCTGAGGAGTTTAGTTACCTTTGTTCTTGAACTAAATGTAGTCTCTACAATTACAGTAGCCACCTATCCCCTTCATGATCTACAGTCCTCCACAGAGACAACACACTGTTCCTCCTGCTGCCCTTCTCTGCACCTATTCAAGTTGGTATCATCTGGAAAAAATATGAAAGAGCCAAAACGTGCAGAATTCCTGTGGGCTTGTGTGACCAGGTTTAGATAGCAAGGCGCTCCAGGAGAGCCTTCTGTGAGAAGCTGCCAGAAGCTTACCTTGTGCCTGACAGAGCCAATTCCAGCTGGCTGCAGGTTGGACCTACTGCTGGCCACAGCTGAGCCCATCAGGGGTGGTGGTAGAGCCTCTGGGATACCAGACTGGAAAAGGGTGGGAAGGGGAGGAAGGAGAATGGCTGTGGAAACAGCAGCCAAAGAGAAGAGTGAGATCATGTGAGAGAAACAGATCAGCAGACACCAAGGTCAGCAAAGATGGAGGGGGAGGAGGTGGTCCAGGTACCAGAGCAAATTCCCCTGCAACACATGGAGGTCCATGGTGGAGCTGATATTTGCTTTCTGTTCCTGGAGAATCCCATACCAGAGACATGGTGCCTGAAGGAGACTGTGACCCTCTCTCTGCTGAAGCAGGCTCCTGGCAGGGCTTGTTGACCTGTGGACAGAGTAGCCCATGCTGGAACAGGTTTTCTGGCAGGACTTGTGACCTCATGGGGGGCCCACTGGAGCAGCCTCTTCCTGAAGGGATGCACTCCATGTAGGAGATCGACACAAGAGCAGTGTTTGAAAAACTACAGCCTGTGGGAGGCACTCAAATTGGAGCAGTTCATGGAGGACTGTCTCCTGTGGGAGCGACCCCGTGTTGGAGCAGGGAAAGAGTGTGAGGAGCTCTCCTGCTGTGGAGGAAGGAACAGCAGAGACAATTTGTGCTGAACCTTCCACAGCCCCCATTTCCTATCCCCCTGCATCACTATGGGGGAAGCAGGTAGAGAATTCAGGAATAAAGTTAAGACTGAAAAGAAAGGAGGGGTGGGAAAAAGGTGTTTTTAAAATGTTTTATTTCTCATTATTCACTCTGATTTGATTGCTAACAAATTATTTTCCCCTCAAGTCAAGACTGTTTTCCTGTCACAGTAATTGCTGAGAGATGTCTCTCTCTCCTTATCTACACCCACGAGCCTTGAGTAGTGTTTCTTCTCCCCTATCCAGCTGCAGAGGGGAGTGATAGAGGGGCTTTTTGTGGGCACCTGGTGTCCAGCCAGGGTCAGCCCACCACCAGAGTATCACTGTACTTATATTCAGGCATTGGTAGCTGGTGTCAGAGACTAGGAAATAGCAATTTTCTATCTAATATAACTTTTATTCAGGCTATTTATAGCAATCATATTTCTTTCTTACTATTATTCTGAAGTGAAAATGCTCAGTGTCAGATTTGACTATACAGTATTTACTGCAGAAGAAATAAATAATTCAGTTGGTATTTCTAAAAATATAATTAGTTGATGAGTCAGAGGAGAATTTCATTTTCATAAATGTTAAGGCTGGAAGACTAGGATTATCATGATCAGTGTGTCTGACCTGTGACATCCCCATGTCTTAGGAGGCTGCCTGGTAATTCCTGCGTCAATTTGTAATTAAGATTTATGATTCTTCAGAGGAGACTGAATAAAGGCCCCAAACCACACTCTTGAGATGTGCTGAATGTTATTTCACACAAACAAAAGGTACACCCCACAGACAAGCCCAAACATGGTGATTCATAATTTTAATTAAAAAATTTAAGACCGTTAACATGTACTAACAATGCAAATTTTTAGAACATCATACATAACCGTGAGCCACTATGTCTGTGTGTTTGTATGTATGTATATGTATATATATATATATATATTTATACATATAAGGCAATGAAACATATTTCTATTTATGGGAATCTAAACCTTACCAAGAACCTGTGTCAGCCATAGGAGATGTGTAAATAGAAAAGGAAGCAGCTGGGGTAAAATGAAAAACATAAACTAATCAAACTCTAGACTGCAATAAAAGCTGCTATGAAAGAAGAAGATGAAAACCAAAAACTAACACTACATAGAGAAAAAGATCAATATATTATTGATTGACAACAGACTGCTATGTACTCATTGGTTAGTCGCAATCCATAGTGATTTCATGCCACTGCACTTCAGACCTGGCTTAGCCATGCACACATATTCTTTTTTTTTTTTTCACTTTTCTACCCAAAGTAATGTCTGTCTTCAATATGAATGAAGTCCACTCAAGTTAGCCAAATAACTCTGTGTACTCAAGGTTAGAGTCTAAAGAAGAATGACTTAAAGACATGCGAGATGAGGACTCAAACTCTGCTGGACAGTGCAGAACCTGCCATTCCTAACATCACTGCTCCATCCACAGTGTCCCAGTACACGAACCAGGCCACTGTGACACACATTATGGAAGAAGATAGCTGTTTGTAACTCAGTTCTAGTTGCCCTTTAATAGTAGATATTTGAGTGCTGGAGCTCAGCAAGTAGATATAAAGGCTGGCTACCTAGAAACTAAGGCCTTGTACTGCAAGCAAGAGCTGCTTGGCTTGCAATGACAATTACTAATTCTTGACATACTGTTAAAAAAACCATGTGGTTAATGGTGAAATGAATCAGGAATTGGTTCTGGAGAGTTTATAGCCTGCTGTCCACAAGAAGGAATTTACAAGCATAGGAATGAACTGGGAATCAAAGACCAAGCATGTAAGATCCTTAACAGGGCTTCAATTGCTGGCAAAGTGGTTTTGAATGAAGTACAAGATTAAAGGGACCAGTATTAATTGGCTCTTGTGTCAACTAATACAAAAAATATATTTTAGGCCTGTACTTGAAGGTATAGCAAAGGCAGTGGAAAAAGTCTTAAGGCATATTGATTATGGGAAAATGTATGTCAGCACTATCCAATCTTGGGCAATCCTTACCTCTTGCAGTAGTTGAAAATATGGGTTTATGTATGTTCTAGACCAGCTTTGCCTAAAAAATTAAATACAGTTACCCAGTTTTGGGAAAGGACCTGTGCTGTAGTGTTTTGGGTGACTTCTTTGGGTAGCAATCCCAGTAAGGGAAGTGACCTTTTTTTCCATTGAATTGTCCCTTTGAATGGCCCTCTCTGACTCTGCAGTCTTCAGTGTGAAAGCATCTCCTATTCACAGTTTCTGCCTGCTTTTTCGGCATCTTTTTTGCCCAAGGTATGGAAGAATATAATATTTACAAGGTGTTCTCTTCAGTGTTATTATCCATTAGAAAAATGCTTGTGCCCAGCTTTCCCTGCCAAGATCTGCATCTGTGAATCAGTGCTAATGCCTCATCATTATTCATATGCCAGACAGACTTTTAAATCCTCTCTGGTTCATAGGTGATAAAAGACAAATTTTTGAGATTCTAACAGCAGAGTGCAGTGTGTTACAAGGAAAACATAGTCGAGTTAGGCTTAAAATATATACAAATCTTTTCTGCATTGTTTTATTAAGCAGTATGGGGCAGTTGTTTAATTTTTGTTTATAAGCAGTTGCGAGCTAGGATGGAGTTAAACTGCTGTTGCAAAATTACTTGAATGACTAAATAACTGTAGTGCCTTTTATCTGGTTTTCTTACAGCAGAGTGGGAATAGTGAAGCTGTACAGCTGCACAGCTTTCCACAGAACTATGAAGCCGAGCCGCATTTGTGGCAAAGGATGTCATCCTGCCGAGTGAGGAATTCCTGGCCCACCAGGGAGACAGAGCATTTCATGCAGTTAAAGCATTCCCCGTGCCACTGACGCTCCTCAAATGAGATGTATTTGGCACCTCCGAGAGCTGAAAGAGAGTATGAAAAAAAAGGAAGAGCTGAATCTAGTATTTCTGGATTATGGTTCAGTAATGCAACAGATGACTTTCTGATGTGTGATCAGGTTGTCATTCATACAGCAAACTGAAAAATGAACAAAAATGCATAGTGTGAAATATTTTTTATTGGCTGAATTGAAAAATCACTTTAAAATTTAAACAGTGGCAAGTATTTCAAGCAAAGCCACAAGTCGCTTGCTTGCATATCCCTTTATGAGATCGGAACAAAATGGGTTTATCAGAATGTCCATTTGGGTTTGCTGATCTGCCCAACAAACCCCATGAAATTTACTTGCAATATGCTGAAACATATAGTCACAACTCTGAGTGAAATTTAATAATTAAGTTTCTTCAAGATGGATTATTTTGGAAATTACCAGATAATGGGATTCCTAGCAGAATTATCTGAAATAAGATCTTGTGGACTGAAATACATTGAATAGTTTTGATATTGGGTTTTTTTGTTGTTGTTTTTAGTTTGTTTTTCTTTTTTTTAATCATGCACATGTGATTGAGTATTCATTGATTTCTTTGTCCAGTGACATATGCAGCATGCACCTGTAAGAATCAGGCAGTACTTTTCAACACATAACAGGATTAAATGCAGAACACCAGAAAACTTCAGCTATCATAGACCAGTGACATACATGTCACATTAGAAGTCATACATAAGTATACAAGGATGTATGAAATAGAGCCATGCTGCGTTTGGCAAGCTTTCTAATTTGACAGGTGTGCCTTACCAGCAGGCAGTTAATCTGTTTTCAGTTTGATCACATTTGCATTTAAAAACAGAACTGAAGAAATCACAGAGGGGCTTGTGTATACTATCTTGGGAAGAGGAACAAAACCTATCTTTTTAATATTCTCAAGGAGGAATTTTAATACAGAAAACACTACATCAAGCAATGGAGGAACTCCTTTGGGCACATAAAACAGCTCCTCATCAGTTAAGGAACATGTGTGATCAGTGTGCCCTAGCAAGATACAGGACATGTGACACAGAGACAGTCTCTCTGATAGTTAACTCCTTCAGTCTTTCATTGTGATGGTAGTATTTTAAATGTTTTTTTCTAAAGTGAAAGTCTTCTTTGAGAGGAGACTGAAGATTCATTTCTGTCTGGTCTCCTTTAGGAGACAAGACTCACCTGTAATAGGTTTACTGCAAGCAGCACACTTATTGGCATAAAATTTGCTGAAACAGTCCACGCAGTATGGGTACTCATCTTTGGAAATGAATCTTTGCCTCGACAGCTGAGTTTTACACACAGCACACACAAAGCACTCTTTATGCCAAGGCTGGTCATGGTAGGTCACTCCTCCAGAAGTTATAACCTAATGTATTGACAAACAAGGAGAGAGCAAAGAAACAAAGGTGTGAGTCACAAAGGATTGTCCAGTCCTTCATAAGTACTTCCACTTGCTTTCTCTCTACCATTATGTACAAGAGAAAAGAGGGTGGTCACATCAACTGTTTTTCATGTGGATTATCCATTTAAGTAATCTGCAGTTGACCTCCACATACTACTCTTTATAACTATATATCCATATATATAGTTTATATGTTTATATATATAACTATATATTTTTAGAACAGAATAACTGTTTGTTATTCTCAATTTTCTATCACAGTATAACCTCATAATTTGTAATAAATATGTTACCTTTAAAGAAAATTTTTCTATTGCACTGTATATAAGTGTTCAGAATCAGGCGTGCTTTCAGAAGAGAAATTCTCAGTGATAGGCAGTGGGTGAGAGAATTGATGCTGAGATAATAGTTAATCTCTAACCAGTATTTTGCTGTCTCTCAGCTGCAACTATTTTAAATAGGAAAAAAGACAGTAAAGAAACAGAAGCAAAACAGAAAGGAGATCTACTTGGTCAGAAGAAGAAAAAAAATCACATTTATCAGTGTCATCAACTTCTCTTTGCCAGCTATACACTAACAGCTCTGCACTCATTATTTCTGAAGAGGGAAATTTCCAGTTGTTCTTTGGCTCCCGTATATGTGGTAAAGGGCTAGTTTCACAGAATTTGTGAGAGACTGTACAGATAAATTTCTATAAAGATGAGCTGTAAGATAGTGTTTCTGCTATCCAGACATATGCATGATAGGGAATGAATGCATGAATGAATGAATGAATGAATGAATGAATGAATGAATGAATGAATGAATACTATTGGAACAGGAGGAGAAAAAGCTGAAGAAACTTAAGTAAGAACAGAGATATCATCAAATTTCCTTGGGGAATATACTTTCAGGAAAATAAAGAATAATACTGGGTCATGTCAAGGAATAAAGTGATTTAAATAGTTTCTGATATCTTGGACATTCCAGTTTTGGGCTACTTTGTGGTTCTGTTTGTTTTTCCAGTAAAATCTAAAAATTGATGACAAAAATTCAAGATTTGCTTTAGCAATTTAATGACTTCGGGCTCAAATCTCATGTGTGGGAATTGATGCAAGTTTCAGAAGGAAAATGGTTTTAGCTATTATATAGGGGGACTATTTGCATTCCTAGTTTTTAAGAAAGAAATCCTGATTATTTCATGTAGGAGTGTTCATTTAATGCAAATTAAAGACTAGATGTAGAGACATGGGAATATATAAAAGTACTTTCTAAAGTTTAACTACTGAAGAAAAAAGTAGGCAGCATATTTTCCTGAAATTAAAAGCTTTTGTTAGAGGTAGAGGTTTACAAGTAATCATTACATAACTACAGGAAATTATAAGTTATTTGATGAAGTGAAAACAATAAAAAAGTGCTTCCAGAGCGATGCAGGTACTAAAGAATAAGTAAAATTCTGCCATAAAAAGCAGCTTAAAACATTTCCCTAGAGAAAAGTATCACACTAGAATAGTATGATGCTTTGATTGTTTTCATCAAAAAGAGAGAATTTTAAAACATAAAAAATTGAGGGAGGGAAGGATTGATTTATCTGTACTTGGGGGAAAAAAGAAATCAAATCAAGCTTTCAGGTACCCAAAAGGGTATCATCATGTATTGCACCAGTGGGACCCCTGAGTAGTGTTACCACAATTGAGTGTTACTTCATCTGCTAGTTACGCTACATAGCTGATACATTTCAAGAAAGAATGGCCAAGATTGCAGATGATTTGCTCAATTCAGGTGGCTAATTATGCATATGAATACATCTGAAAAAATAATGGAAAGAGAGACACATTTACCAAGGCAAAATCAGAGATTTTCAGGAGAGAAGAGCTTTATACAACTTTCCATTTAACTTTTGCTAAAAATTACAATCAATAACTAAAGAAGCCCAAAGCATTTGTTTTGGCAAATACGTTTATTTCAGATATAATCAGTCAGATTAACAAGGGTGGACAGAAGACACTGTCACTGTTGGCTTTCAGTGTCCAGTGTCAGTGGGACTCTGCTCTTACTCTTAGCTCACCACACATTTCACGTGATCCAGCCCTTTCTCCCACGAACAATATTGTCTCATTAGGGCAATTTTTGCACTGTATGTTTAATTACCTTTTTGCAAGCATAGCAATGGTGAGAAAATTGCTTCTCAAAACAGGGCACACAGTAATTCTCATTGTCTTTGGTGATTAATGGTCTTGTTCCCAATGGTTGCCGACAATACTGGCAAACGAAACAGGATTCATGCCAGGAACTTCCCTTAAATTCCATTTTACGTGAACCTGAAAAAAAAAATGAAGTGAACAATCCTCTCAGATGTAACCATGTAATATAAGTTTTAAATGCTGGGAATGCTCTTGTTTTGAACCTTCTACCTCAGCATCAGATTACCCAAGAAAACAGATATCTCCAATTTAATAGAGCTTCTAAGAATGCACTTGAAATTTCAAGAATGCATTCAGTGTCATATAATCTAGCAAAAGATGTACTGAACTGCCTAAGCTATGATTTTTATAGTCTACTCTTATATGAATATTCTGGGGTTTCTTCTTTGTGATTATGCTTGAATTGCTCAGTTTCTATCAAACCAGCCAACTCAGTAATAATGTTCAGGTACACAGCACTTTTATAAATTTGAGATTAATTTGTTGGATGTTTAGTACATTTATTATTGTCCTGTCTTCTGTCCTTCTTAAACTAAGGCTCCTTTGCTTATAAATGCATTATTTATCTTCATCAGCTTAAACTGGAACTTTCTAAAAGTGAATATTTTTTCTGTGATACATCACATTACACTGACTTCTCCTATAGCTCACCATTTCTGTCCTAGAACAGCAATTCTTTTTATCATGTTTTACTAGATGCTTTTGATACAGCACAAGGACAGAAGGTTGCTCAGTTAAAGGTTTGTCAGAGGAGTTTCAGAGCTTTTATCTCTGCATACAGGTGTCCTATCTTGATATAGAAACATAAGTCTAAGATATACGCATGTATCTGGGAGCAATTTTTCCAGTGGATCCCCATCCATAACTTCCTACCTGTAGGTAGCATCAGACTGCACAGAGAGGTGCAAGGTGCTTTACTATCCTTTCCAAATGAAGAAGAGAATTGCTGCTGATTAATCCCACTGTACCTGTTTCCTGAACTGTGGGGCCAGTGGAGAAATTACTGGTTGTATTTAGACACAAAAGGTTTTCAGCTTCATCCCAGGGACCAGAAGGCTAATCTCACTGTCTTTCACAACTAGGTCTTGTCAACACAGAGCTAGCATGCTGATGAGAAGGGGGTTAATGATATAGAGACTAGCTGGCATTCCGATGCCACTGTTGCACCGTTTCTCACACCTTCAGGCACTTGCTGCAAGGATTTAGACTCTATGACAAAACAAGCAGTGTGGATATACACCAGAAGATAATAATGCAAACCAGAGTGTATTCTGGCACTTTTTTGATCATGTCTAGTGAGGTGTGGCTGTTTGACAATATTTTTGTAAACTATATACAATTTAAACAGGTTATAATCCTTAAAATGAACACAACTATATTGTTACAATATTTGTTTCCACTAATGCAGATTTTACTTGTAATGAAAGGGAAACAAACTGTAAAAATACAAACTAGTGTTACAGGTTGAATACAACATGAGTAATCTAGTAGCAATAGTAAGACTATAATTTTGCACAGCCTGGATCTTACTGTTTGGCATTAAGATATAGTGAAAAATAAAATTCCAGTGTTGCTGCCAAATTTACTGATGTTCTCTATTCCAAAAGTTAGGGACACATTTTCCTAAGCAAGCAACTTCCTTTTGCAACAAATGGTGCTGTGGCTTCTCTCAGATGCCTGTGAAGAGGCAGCTTTTAGATAATCACTCTGCTATATGAGCTTTATTAATGTGGTAGCAATGAAGTTTAGAGCATGTCCTGAACAGACACAATCAAAAGCTGAGAAGCAGTTTAGGGGAAAGTGCCAAATTTTCTAGGTTGCTAATGGCAGGAAGTAAGCCTACTGTAAGCATGGACAATATTATAAAATGGACTTTTATTCATTTTAGTAAAAATGCTGCTAATGATTTGAAGGCAAATTGTCTTGACAATTTAAACAAAATTTTTGTTTAAATTTGTATGCTGAGTGAAAGCACTAGTATAAAGAACACAAGCACAGGGTCTGGTCAGTGTGGAAAACATGTCAATGACTTGTCTAATCTGGCACTCCTGCTCACAATGGCTCAGTTTGTCTACCTATGCTCACAGTGGGATATGCCTCCTAAGAACTGCAAGAGAACCAAGGACACCACATGAACACATTTTACCCTGCACTGAACTCTTAATATTTTTATAAGGATTCATAAGACCCATCAATGATTGATGAGGTGTGTCTGCCTGCCTTCTCCCCGCTACTGGGGGAGTGCTACACACAAAGGAAGAGTAGTCACCTCCAAGCTGTTCTGAAAGTCAAGGACCTTGTAGCTTGGTTATTCCAGGAGGTGGTTATTATTAAAAATATGGTTCCATTTCTCAGCAAAGAGCCCCTGTTGTCTTACCGGGCATAATGGTCTTCTGGCAGTGAAAACACTTGGATGAATACTCATCGGAGTAGCAGTCGGTACACAGCAAGACCTCGTCCTTGGCAGCAAATGGTTTCTCCACAAGTGAGCGACGGCACTTGGCACACCTGAAGCACCCCTCATGCCAGTGGCGGCCTTTGTAGGCCAGATCCTTGGAGAAAGTAAGTTCATGTTAATCAAAACATTTATTTACAGTGTTTTTATCCTTCAGTTCCTTCCAGAACTAAAATGAAAAACAAGGAGCATTGCAGTGGTGGATCCAACCAGAAGTGTGCTCAGGAAAGGTGTAGGCACTCAATGTCACACTCTTGTGTAGACCTCTTGCAAAGGCCATTATGAGCTGCTTTGGCAGAATGTCTTTCCTTATGTAACATAGAGGTATGTTTTTATTGGAAGAATCATATTATATATTACATTTGTCTTTCAAGGGAAAACAAGTGATCAACGTTTATAATGTGCACAAACCTCTGGAGAGGAAGTTCATATTCTGTAGAATTTGAAATGAACCTTATGTATTTTCAGTGTTACAGCTTCTTCTTCCAGCTGACATAGTGCTGAGTTATGTCAGAAAACAAGAAATTAAAATCTCATTGAGAGCAAAGCAATTGTTACTAAGGTTTAAAAAAAAATACTGCTTTTGTTTATATCTGATAAAAATCCCCCTGAAAACTTGGCAGAAAAAATGTTTGTTTAAGACTCAGTGGGCTTAAGGGATGAAAGAGCTAACAGTATATGTATGAGATCCTGACTAAGAATTAAAAAAAGACCAAATGACAGATTTAATTCTTCCACAGTTAGAAAAGTAAGCGGAAAATTCACCTCCAAAAAACCCTCCCAGCTTAAAAAATAAACCCTTCCAGGACTCTTTTATAAGTAAAAAATATAAAAGGGCACAAATCCAATCTCATTGCTCTCCTTCATCATGTCCCTACCTTTTAAAGTGCTAAAAATGAAAGAAATACCATGCTTCGTTTCAGGATGTGCTGAGCACTTTCATCGCATTAGTTAGCACTCTGAACCTTGCAAGAACTAGGCTGTCAGCCCGGAGCAGCCCGAGGCAAAGAGTGGGTGAAGAGGAGAGGAAGAAAACCAAGATCTAGCCCATTGGCAGAGGTGAGACAATCAGCTGAAGATGTCTGTGTGCCACTTTTCTAGATGTCTCTAGCCAGGTTCTCTCCTTTCTTACCACGTCTGCTTTTTTTCTCCCATTTTTTCCTTCCACTCAGTCCAAAGACATGGCTTGTTGTTTATCATCTTCAACAACAGTAATCCTGTCACTTACTTAATTTTTGATTTTAAAGGTGAAATTAAGTGAACTCAAAGCATGTGCCCTCCTGGTGAACCTGACTGGTGCTATGTTGCTGTGGGTAAAATGGTGATGAGAGTTTGAGAAGCGTCTTCATCCAAATCAGCATTTTCTTTGGATGATTGCTGCACTCAGATGATGTGCTTTGAAGTGCTTGGGCTGGGAAAGCCTTCCAAGAGGTTTATTTTAATAACTTTCTGTCTTTTTATTTCTAAGGAACATAGGCAAAGAGAGCATAGGGAGAAGGTGACCAGTACACGCTATACTTGGCAACACAAATACTTTTTGATAGGTTTCATTTGACCTTAAAATTCGAAGTCAAATATACGTGTTCTAAATTGAAGTATGGAGTACTAGAAACCCCATCAAAGATCAAGAAGGAACTTGAATTAGTAATTAATATTGTAAAATATGGAGAGGTGAAAGGAAAGACAAGGTCAGAAACACTGCCACTAACATGCCATCTGTGAGATGAGCAAGGTAAACATGGAATTGAGCAGAAATTAAAAAATATTTCATTTCCAAGAGAGAGGGAGAATATGCAAATTATAAACATGTTGTCTTCTCAGCTTGGCATCTGCTTGTCAACACCTACAGGAAAAGTAATTTATTCAATGCTCAAAATATTTTTTCAATGAACATCTCACAGAAGTTCCAAGGTGTCAATCAACCTGATACACTGAATTACACCACCCACCTTATCACCCCTCCAGCACTGTGCAGCCTCTGCTGCCAGTGAGTGACTGGAGGTGAAGGATGGAGCCTAGCTGAGGTCCACACATACACCACAGCCTTGCTGTATGCTTGGGGTATATGCATGTGCAGATTTCCTCACCTTTGATCCCAGAGCTTTCCTATTCCATGGAAATAGCACTGTTTCACTCTGCTGTCTGTGGATGTACAACAGCTGTGCTTAGGTCTCTTCACCAATACAGGGATATGCAAAGGTCTGGATACCAAATCTGCCATTAAAGAATTGGATTTGTGTATAATTTAACAAGGAACAAAAAGTGCAAGCTAAATCTTTACCTTGGAGCTGCACTCAATGGGTTGCTTGCACTCTTCACAGGGGTTGGCGTACAGGCTGTCATAACACGGAACACAGTAAGCATTTTCATCTCTTAGTGCATATTTCCTGCCACGGAGAGACTGCAGGCAGAAATGACAGTCTGTGTGACTGCTGGTCATCCTACTGGAGCCCTCCACGTGATCTGAAAG